>NC_060906.1:3362619-3547619 GCF_014805685.1 Silurus meridionalis | reverse complement strand
CCGTGGGCTCTCAACAGTTTCAGCCCTGAATACTCACTTAGGTAGGCTTCTTAGACCAACAGACCAAAAAGTGCACAGATTAAGTGGGTGCTGTTTTGATCCTGCTTGCGTGTATCCACTGTGGCTGATAATCAGTCAGAACTGATAGAATTCAATTTCTCAACCAGGGCAGAAACGTAGTCATCCACCATCACTTCCAGGTTATCTAAGGAAGAAATGCCAGTGCGTCCCCTGACCCATTAGAATTTCAAAAGGTGACAGGTTAGTAGTTGAAGATGGGGTCATTCTCATTTCTGTGAGTACTGCCGGGAGAACAACCGTCCAATTTCGGCCTGTTTCAATGCAGGCTTTAGTAACACCTCCCTTAATGGTTCTGTTTGTTCTCTCTACCACTCCAGCTGACTGTGGGTAATTGGAAATATTAAAATGGCAGTCAATTGCTAAGCTTTTAGCCAAATGTTGTGTTACCTTCGAAGCAAAAGTTGTGCCGTTATAACTTTTATTCACACTAGGAATACCGAACCTAGAAATGATCTCTTTTGTTAATATTTTGACAACCGTTTTAGCATTCTCTGTCACACATGCAAATGCTTCTGGCCACTTGCTGAATCTGTCAAATATAACCAACAGGTATCTCAAAATTCCTACAGGTGGCATATGTGTAACTATGGCCACTCTGGCAGGGAGTTTAACAGCTTTTAAAAAGTCGCCTATGAGATTAAAATGTGCTATGGGCTTTCCATCAGCTGTTTTAAAGTCTCTTTGCTTCCATGTTTCTGCAAAATCATGCACAACACTTAGACTTAAGACTTAGAACCAGTGTATATAGTCACTACTTTACCTTCAGACAACTGACATGCTCTTGTAAGTGCAACCAACTCTGCAGCTGTGTGCAGATGTGTATGGTAATGATTTAGCTTCAACTTTTACATCAGGTAATCTTACAACCGCATATACACATAAATACACATCATCAGAAGGTTTTGAACATAAACATCTACATATGGGCAATCCCCCTCTTCCAGGGTCGTATCTAAAAGATCAGACCTACAAGAGGTCTCTTGTTCAATGTGTTTAAGGATTAATAATACTTATTCCGTTAGCTCCTTTGGTGCCCGATGTAGCTACCATTGTTAACTCTATACCAGCGACTCACAGATATTTTACTGTGATTGATCTTTGTTCTGCCTTTTTCAGTGTCTCTTTGACCTCAGAGACACAGCCACTTTTAGCATTTACCTATAGGGGATGTCAATTCACCTGGACCCATCTTCCTCAGGGCTTTGTTGACTCGCCAGCCGTATTCCTCGCTGTAGTGCACAAAACTTTGGCTGATATCCACCTGCCAGAAACAACCTGCATTCTTCAATACGCAGATGACATCCTTGTCACAGGACCGACTGAGCAGGACTGCCACAAAGCGTCAGTGATCGTCTGCAATGTCCTGGCTCAGGCTGGATTTAAAGTTTCACACCAGAAACTGGATGAAGAGACAGGTCTCATATCTGGGCCATGTGATCTCAGAAGGCAAACGTAAGATATCGCAGGACCGAGTACAGCTTATGACAAGACCTTAGACTGTGAATGCGGAGCTTCTTGGGACTGATAAACTACTGCGAGCACGGATCCCTGACTGCACACAGCATGATAAAGTTTTGCGTAATGCTATTGATCACAAAGCTCCTCCATCACATCTTATTCTGTGGACTTATGAACTGACAGTTTTACTGCCCTCAAGAAGGCTATACAGTCTGCTCCAGCTTTAGGTCTTCCGAATTATGCTAAGCCTTTTCACCTTAATGTGCCAAACATGGTGGTGCGGCTGTGGGGATTCTGGCTCAGGAACACGGTGACAGATATCACCCTGTTGTGTATCTTTCTGAATCTTTACACAACATAACACAAGAGTTGCCTTCGTGCTTGCGTGCAGTGGCTGCTGCGGCTCTGATGGTCCGGGATTCTGAGAAAACGGTGCTGTCACATCCTTTGATACTGAACACCTCACATCAGCTAACAGCTATTTTACACAACCTCAACACACAACATATAACAGCACAACGTAGATTTGGTTTTGAAACCACACTCTTGAAGACAAAAAACTTGACCATTAAGCCTCTTCTCAGCCTCATTCAGCTGTAGTAGCGCTGCGTGATCTGCTAGACTTTATAGATTTAGATGGTTTTGATGACACACATGATTGCCTTAAACACATTGAACAAGAGACCTCTTCTAGGTCAGATCTTTTAGATACGGCCCTGGAAGAGGGGGATTGTCTATATGTAGCTGTTCATGTTCAAAACCTTCTGATGTGTATTTATGCAGATATGAGGTTGTAAGATTACCTGATGAAATAGTTTAAGCTAAACCATTACCATACACATCTGCACACAGCTGCAGAGTTGGTGGCACTTACAAGAGCATGTCAGTTGTCTGAATGTAAAGTAGTGACTATATACACTGATTCTAATTCTGCTTATGGTGTTGTGCATGATTTTGCCGAAACATGGAAGCAAAGAGACTTTAAAACAGCTGATGGAAAGCCCATAGCACATTTTAATCTCATAGACGACCTTTTAAAATCTGTTCAACTCCCTGCCAAAGTGGCCATAGTTACACATATGCCACCTGTAGGAATTTTGAGATACCTGTTGGTTATATTTGACAGATTCAGTAAGTGGCCAGAAGCATTTGCATGTGCAAGAGAACGCTAAAACAGTTGTCAGAATATTAACGAAAGAGATCATCTCTATGTTTGGTATTCCTAGTGTGATTGAAAGTGATAATGGCACACCTTTTGCTTTAAAGGTAACACAACTTTTGGCTAAAAGCTTAGTATTTTAATATTCCCTATCACCCACAGTCAGCTGGAGTGGTAGAGAGAACAAACAGAACCATTAAGGAACGTGTTACTAAAGCCTGCATTGAAACAGGCCGAAATTGGACTGTTGTTCTCCCGGTAGTACTCACAGAAATGAGAATGACCCTATCTTCAACAAAACTAACCCTTTGAAAGTTTTATGTTCTAACCTTTCTTGACCCCATGGGTCAGGGGACGCACTGGCATTTCTTCCTTAGGTAACCTGGAAGTGATGGTGGACGACTACGTTTCTGCCCTGGTTGAGAAATTGAATTCTATCAGTGCTGATGTCTCACTAACTCTTCCTCTGCCCACAGATAAGCCAACACACCCTTTTGTGCCTAATCAGCAGGTCCTGATAAGAAGTCTGAAGCCTACCAAGGTTGGTGAGCTGAAGTATCTGGGTCCAGCGACTGTTCTAGCTGTAACCAGAACTGGAGTTCTGACTGATTATCAGCCACAGTGGATACACGCAAGCAGGATTAAAACAGCACCCACTTATTCTATGCACTAATTGGTCTGTTGGCCTAAGAAGCCTACCTAAGTGAGTATTCAGGGCTGAAACAGTTGAGAGGCCATGGAAAGATCCTTTCTTTATAGTAGAATGTTACCACCTCCGGGGTGAAGATCTGACTCCCTCGACTGTTTAGTTTAGCTCACCCTGATACCTGCTCTAGGTCTAAATTCTATAACTATATGTGCATAGTTGTAATTAGACTCTGAATTTTTCTTATTCTCTTGAACACATTATTCAGAGAGCAGACTGTTATGTATACCTTATAATACTGCTAATAGACATATTGACCAAGCACTGAGAAACAACTGTCTCATGACGTCTTGGAGAACGTGAAACAACTGCTGAACAAGGTTTTTTTGAGAAGATTAAGAGTTTGTTTACGAGTGTTGAAAACTTTTGTTTCAGGAATGATTATTTTATTGATTGTTGGAATTGTACTTTGTATGTTGCCATGTTTGATAATGATGGTAAGACAGGCCATAAAGGCCTCGACTGGAGTGGTGATGATGAAGGATTATATTTATGTAGGGAAAGAATGAAATGGAATCTGTATGTTTTTGTTTGTCTTTATCTTTTCATTTGCAGTTTATGTCACCAATTCTGTTCTCAGGAAGAACATCCTATGTTCTGGTGTGTGATGCTAAATCATAAATTATTTAAAGTGGCCTTGTATACTGTGATTTAAAGTGTATACTGTGACAAATCATCAGTGTACAGTGAAAAGAAACAAACTTCCTCCTCAGAACATTGATGCTGAACCTAAAAGCTCTGCTTCAGTCTCACTATTAGAGAATGTGTGTTACTGAGGAGCAGGTCATGTGACTCTCAGAGAGATGATCTTACCCCAGTATCTCCAGTTTACAGTGAGGATTCTCCAGTACAGCAGAGAGACACTTCAATCCTGAGACTCCAACTTTATTCAGAGACAGATTCAGATCTCTCAGGTGTGAGGGGTTTGATCTCAGAGCTGAAGCGAGAGCAGCACAGCCTTCATCTGATACTCCACAATACCACAACCTGCAGATACACAATGACACACACTTCACTCTCTCAGTTTCTACACATTACACATCCTTTGTGTGTTTTGAAATGAGAGTTGTGGGTGGATGAATGATAGCAGAAATATAAACAATAGATTGTGGAAATGAGAGAATTTAGATAAATAAACTGAATATTCAAACGATTTATATAGTGACAAGAACAAGTCTGTTTCTTTTATGCAGTGTGTGTGTGTGTAAGTGAGTGAGTGAGTGAGTGAGAGATAGAGTGTGTGTGTGTGTGTGTGTGTGTGTGTGTGTGTGTGTGTGTTTGAGTGAGTGAGAGAATGTGTGAGTGTGTGTGAGAGATTTTTTTTTAGATTTAAAAAATACTTTATTAAAAAAACCCTTCTCAGGTACAGTCAATGAGAACAAAAAAAGAAAAAGGCACATTGTGTGATGTGGTATATGATCACTGCAGCACTGGTTTAAAAGTGAGTTCATCATTAGCTACTGAACACAGACCATCATTACAGCACCATTCAATACCAAAAGTGTCCACTGTATTCATCAGTTTATGGAGGTTAAAATCAACAATTATTCTGGCTTTTATTATGTTCTTAAAGATGGGTACAATTTCCTTTCTGTTCCATTCTGTTCTTTCTGCTGATGTACACAGCGAGTTTCGCTTGGCCTACAATAAAATTAATCAGTTGACAAGTATATTTCTGTCTCACGGTGTACTTGAAACCAAACATTGCTTTGTAAATGTTACTTTCAGAAGAGAAAATAATAAACTTAAGAGTATAAACAGTGGTGAGAGTCTTTTACAATCCATAAAACAATGATATATATTGTTTCTCTCTCTAAACAGAGGGGACATGAATCACTTACTTTGGGATTGATCTTGTTAACAAAAGCATTCACAGCTACAGCACCATGTGAGATTCTCCACTAGCGATCACCTGCTCTTTTAGTCAATGGTGGTTTGTATAATACTCTCCACAGCGGTTTAACATTTTCAGGAATCATTAACTTGTCATGCCACACAGTGTCTGTTCGCCATTTCAGCGTGGGTTTGTTTATCACCTTTACAATGTTTCTGTAGATCGCTTTACCACTAAACATACACAGATTTACAGTTTCATGTTGTCCCAGGTTTAGCAGTGGACTACTGTGGCTTGATTCTCCAAGTTCAGGTGTCATGATCATGTTCGGGAAGGCGTCAGTAGCATCAGGGACTGTAGCACCCAGACTGTATTTCCTTAGTAGCTCTTTCTCTTGTGGGTTTAGAGCTTCTCTTTCGAAACCTATGTGTATACCGTAGCGATCTGATCCCCAAGTGTGATGAAACAGTCTCTGCGTCCTCAAGGCCTGGGCCTGCTTTGCTGATAATGTCTTGTAGTTGAAAGGAATGTTTCGAAAGGAGAAGTTCTTTGAGTCCAGGGAGGTCATTCCTTGACACGTCTAGACGAGCACCAAGGATGATTGGTTCCTTTAGCAACCAGTAGAGGGAGGACCCCTTGCTCACCCACTGGTGTTTAAAAAAGTCCACACTTTGAAAACACTCAGATAGAAAGAGGGTATTCCAGTAAAGTCTATAAAGGTACAATCCATTAAGAACAGAGTGGCATCAAGTCCCAGTCCACCCACTCTGTGTAGAATGGTTTGAGCCAATGGCTTCCATGTCGGATTATGGGTGTTTATCAGGAACTTTTGAATGAACTGGAGGCGGTATGTTGCTCCTCTGCTGGCCAGGTTAATGAGTCCTTGACCTTCCTCGACTCTTTTATCAACCCTCAAAAGCCTCGGTATCCGCGGAACAGCATGGGAATAATTTGCTTCCTACCTGGAAGGTCGCTCATACCAGGTAACATGGAGGGGATCCACATCTGCCCCATGCAGACTCACCACTGGTGTCCCACAAGGCTCGGTACTTGGTCACCTCCTTTTCTCCTTCTATACCAGGGGTGTCGAACTCAAATTCACAGTGGGCCAAAATTAAAAACTGGGACAATGTCGCAGGCCAAACTCAATATTTATTGAAAAATTGACTGCAATCTTCCCTCCAGATGTGTAATGTTGAACCTTTTCATATGGAAACAAACTTTATTTTTGCATAAACATTGAATCTGAAACAACCAAAGTTTAATATTACTATAAACACATGAGAAATTAAATAAAAAACAAAACACATCAGTGGTATTCGTTTCTTATTATCTCTCTCTCTCTCTCTCTCTCTCTCTGCGGAGTGCATGCTGGGAGTGAGTGGGCGGAGCGTGTGGAGTGTGAGCGGGAACGTGTTTGTCGCGTTTCCTCTCTCTCTTTGCATTTTCTATCGTTTGATAGTATTTTTCTTTATATTTATTATATATTTTATAAACATCTGAGCCCATAGTTCTCTGTGTATAGAGAAGGTCTCTGGGTGTCAGCACCAGCACCTCGCTGGAGAGCATGGCGGCCCAGAGCACCGAGGGGTTTAACACCATAACCCGGCGCCACGGTGTGAGGGTGGTGACCGGCGCTAGTGTGGAGGAGTGCAGCCTGGCTGCGGGAAAGGTGGTCGACCATAAAAATGTTGTGGCGGCGTCACGGATGAACAGTGCGGTGGTTCTTTTCGTGAACACTGTGGAAAGGGCGACCAAACTGAACACGGATGGGATTGTAGTCGGGGGTTCACTCATTCATGTGTTTCCCCTTTCAAGCCCATCCAAAAGAGTTACATTGTCAAATGTTCCCCCCCTTACTTGATGAAGCCATCTTGGTGAGAGAGCTCTCCCGATATGGAAGGCTCGTCCGATTAAAATAATCCCGATCGGATGTAAATCTGACCTGGTGAAGCACGTAGTGTCCTTCGGGAGATTCGCGTACATCATTTTGAACAGTAACATCACCGAGCTGGAGCACAGGTTAACGTTCAAAATTGATGGGTTCGACTACGTAATTTACGTATCAACCGAATCCATGAAGTGCTTCGGCTGCGGAAAGAGCGGACACCTGGTGCGGGCGTGTCCCCAGGCAGCAGGGGGGATAGACGGTACAGCGGGCGAGAGCAGCGCTCCGGCTCGTGTCAGGGACAGGCCGGAACAGACTGCACAGGTGGAGAGTGAGGTTGGGGCGGTTCTCCCGGCCTCGGGTGATGCGGATCCGCCGGCAACGGGCGGAGCAGATTTTCCGGCACTGGCGGCGAGCGGTGCGGTTTTTCCGGATGCGAGCGGATCAGAGTCAGACAGCGTGGAAGCTGCGATGCCTAACACTGATATTCCTGTGGAAAAGCTACCTAAAGTGTCGAGTACTGAAACTAACCCTGTGTCCGGTGGGGATGTGAGTAACACTGGGTGCACTGAGAGCACTGGGCAGACTGAGATCTGTGCTCAGGACAGTAACACAGAGCTTGACACTGATGATGTGATGATTCACACACAGGAAATCACTGTCGGTGTAGGAAACGTGATGATGGATGTGATTACTGACACTGTAATGATGGAAACTGGACAGGTCGCCTTCAAAACCCCCGGAAAAAGAAAAAAGAGGGGGAGAAAAGCTGCTTTGAAGTACGCGAAAAAGGCGGACCAAGAAGCCGTAGAAAGTGACACAGAGAGTGATGTGGTTGTGCCTGTGTTCAGTGTTCACTGTGTAGTCCAGTGTTCCCAACCCTGCTGTGAGTAATACTCTTAATAAAGAATATACTGTCACTGAAATTAAACACTTCCTTAAAGTCATTAAAAACATGCGCCTGGTGAACATCAGTGATCACTTCCCTGATTTAAAGTGCTATATGAAGCTATTAAACGGTTCATGAGTGAAGGGTTGTTTGAGGATAAGGAAGTTTATCGGCTGAAGAAGATACTGACGAAACTCACTAACTTGTGTGATGATGGAGGTGAAACGGTTTAGTTTTCTCAGTCCTAAGTGGCTGCACACTCTGCTGTTATTAACCTTCTTCTGGTTTGTCATGGAGGACGTACACATCTCATCTCTAAATGTTAATAGGGCGAGAGATAGCAGGAAGAGAGCGGAGATATTTGAAATAGCGAGGCAGAAGAAGATAGACGTGTTGTTTTTACAAGAGACCCACAGTGACAGTAGAAATCTCCCTGACTGGACACAGGAATGGCTTGGTGGTCACAACACCTCCACTAGTGGGGGCGTGGCTATTTTATTCTCTAAGAATTTTACACCAGTTACGTGCGATACAGAGGAGATGGTGAAGGGCAGACTGTTGAAAGTCAGGGCCCAGTTTGAAAATCACGTTTTTATTTTTACCTGTGTGTATGCTCCAACCTCACCTGTAGAGAGACTTGATTTTTTAGATGTTTTATGTATGGCCATCGAGGCGTGTGATGATGGAGAATTTTTATTTGTGGGTGGAGATTTTAACTGTACAGTAGACAACAGCAACCGCAACCATACAGAACCCCACATGCCTTCCCGTACTCGTCTCACTCAGATACTTCAGAAATATGGTTTATGCAACACATGGCGATCATTTCATGGCTCAGTCAATACAGCAGTTAGAACATGAAATTTTAGAACTCCAATCCCTTTCACAGGCTGCAGGAGATCAGGACCGTGTTCAGACCCTTTCAGCTAAGAAGCTATCTGACCTCCTAGGGTTGAAAGTACAAGGTGCGCTGATAAGATCACGCTTCCAGAACGCGGACCAGATGGATGCACCGTCTAAGTTATTTTTTAACCTCGAGAAGAAAAACGGCCAAAAGCATTTTATACACAACCTGCGTTCCGAAACTGGGGACATTTTATCCAATCCCGGTATCGATGGGCTTCCAGCGGAGTTCTACAAGTGCTTCTGGGCCGTTGTGGGGGAGGACTTGCTGGAAGTACTTAACAGCAGCTTAAATGAAGGTTTGCTTCCAGTGAGTTGCAGAAGGGCAGTCCTCACGCTACTCCCGAAAAAAGGAGACTTGACGTACATACAGAACTGGAGACCTGTGTCCCTATTGTGCAGTGACTACAAACTGCTCTCTAAGGTTTTAGCTACCAGACTGGGAAGCGTTCTGGAGGAAGTTATACATTCTGATCAGGCTTACTGTGTACCTGGGAGGTCAATATTTGACAACATTTTACTGGTTAGGGATCTTATTAGTGCTTCAGAATTGTTCGGGCTAAAAATGGGTTTGATCTCCATAGACCAGGAGAAGGTGTTTGACAGAGTGGAGCATGATTTTTTATGGAAAACTCTTGAAGCTTTTGGTTTTAGCTCTGATTTTATAAACAAAGTAAGAGTTTTGTTTTGTGACATTGAAAGTGTACTGAAAGTTAATGGTGGCTTATGTGCTCCTTTTAAAGTGTACAGGGGTGTGAGACAAGGTTGCTCTCTGTCAGGAATGCTCTACGCCCTGGCCATAGAACCGTTTTTGAACAGGCTGAGAAGTGACCTTAAAGGTTTCTCTTTTCCTGGTTGTGGGACCACTCTCCGTTTGTCTGCATATGCTGATGACATAGTAGTGTTTATTGACCAACAGACTGACATCGATGCACTGAATAAAATCTCCAGGGACTATGGCACAATTTCTTCGGCCAAGATTAACTGGGGTAAGAGCGTGGCCCTTCTGGTCGGGCGTTGGTCATCTAGCGTGCCCGAACTCCCAGGGGGGCTCCTTTGGAAAAAAGAAGGTTTTAAATATCTGGGAGTTTACCTGGGAGGAGGGGCCTTCATGCAGAAGAACTGGGAAGGGACAGTCTCAAAAGTTAAAGGTAGCTTGGATAAATGGAGGTGACTATTACCCAAGCTGTCTTACAGAGGACGCGTGCTGATTATAAACAACCTGGCGGCGTCCTCCCTGTGGCACAAATTAACGTGTATAGACCCACCTGTGATGCTTTTATCAAGGATTCAGTCGATGTTTTTGGGGTTTTTCTGGGACAAGCTACACTGGGTGCCCCAAGGTGTCTTGTACATACCTAAAGATGAAGGCGGGCAGGGTGTAGTGCACCTACAGAGCAGAACTGCTGCTTTTCGTTTACAGTTTGTACAGAGATTTTTAAGCGGTTCAATGTCTTTAAGTTGGAAATGTGTGGCCAGTACTATTTTAAGGTCTTTTAGAAATCTAGGGCTTGACAGGCCTTTGTTTTTATTAGACCCTCAAAGACTGGACACTTTGGGACTACCTGTTTTTTATCACAATCTTTTTAAAGTGTGGAGACTTTTTAAGACAGAGAGAGCCACGGGCACGGACTCACTACACTGGCTACTTCAGGAGCCCCTCATCTATGGAGCCCGTCTGGACACTGCAGGCAGTGCCCTCACACAGACTCTGCTGGCATCTGGTCTTATCACGCTGAGACACCTGGTGGACCTGGCTGGACCAGAATTCAAGGACACCAGTGGAGTGGCTGCCCGGCTGGGATTGAGATCAGTACAGATCGTGGCACGACTACTCCAGGGGTGGAACTCTGCTCTCTCACCAGTGGAGCTACGAATGTTAGTGAAGTACTGTGGAGGCTCTGAACAGCCGGATGAGGAAGACCTCTTTCCTGAGCTTTCTCTGTCTCCAGACTTAGAGGGAAGTAATGGTTATTTTTAGACTGTAAAAATGTCACATGTATGGACTTCTACATGGTCTCTGGGAAATTGTTTTATAGAGCTTGTGTTATGGTTTTTAACAAGAAAAGTCTTAATGGTAGAGTTGACACACTGTGGCGCTTTGTCTTCGGGCTGGGGGAGGAAGAGCGACCACAGTGGAGGACACTCTACAAGCCACCATTAACGAAAAGAACTGGAGACATCATTGCTGTTAATGCCTTTGTCTTGGTTCTGTGTCCAGAGTCGAGTCACGAGTGTCCGTTTTGTCTCCAAAGAGAGACGATATTTCATGCTTTTACTCAGTGTCCCAGACTGAATCCACTTTTTACTCTTTTACAGACTGTTTTTAGCGCTTTTAACAGATCCTTCTCTGTCCAAACTTTTATCCTGGGAGTGAAGTACACTCAGAGAAGGCAAGCGGAATGTCAGCTCTTAAACTTTGTTGTGGGCCAGGCGAAGATGGGCATTTACATCAGCCGCAGAAATAAAATAGAACGTAGAGGCAGCACTGATGAAAAATTGGTGGCAGCAGCAATGATGAAGTCCAGGATTCTAGTGGACTTTCACTTTTACAAAAATACGGCAAACTTGGTGATGTTCGAAAGAATCTGGTGCAATAAAGATGCACTCTGCTCGGTTTTAGAGGATGAACTGCATTTTGCACTGATCATGTCTTAAAAAACAAAATGTATCAGATGTATTTAACGCCTTTTTACGTGAATTACTTTTTAATCTATTTTTTTATCTATTTTAAATTTTTATTTATTTATTTTTTTTTATTTTATTTTTATTTTTTTGCATTGACTTAGATTGAACCTTTTGCTGTTGTATGTCCTGAACTTTGGTAATAAAGGTCTTTTTAAAAATCAAATCTCTCTCTCTCTCTCTCTCTCTCTCTCTCTATCTTTAGCTTTTCAAATTCCTTTTTAATGTAAAACTTTTTTCACAGGCCAACAACAAAACAACCAAAATTAATAATAATTTCCTTCAATTAAAAAAAACAACAGTCCATGCCTTGGAGTAGAAAAAGTGCATAAAGACAACATTCATTCAAGCTCAGTTTGCTACACTCTGATTTACTCTGAGTGGTTGAGGTCAGATACCTGCATCTTTACTTAGATGCAGGTGCATCATGTCTGGGTTTAGGCTCTGAGTTGAGGAAATCCTCAGGATTGAGTGAAGGTATTTATCAGTGAGACTCCTGAATAGTGTTTTTTCATCTTCATTAAAGAGAACAGTTGCTCACACAGATATGTGCTGCTGAACATAGAGAGTGTTTGAGCAGCTTGGGCAAGGAGTTGGTGCAGTGTGTTGGAGAGGAAAAATGGAAACTGTGCAGCAAACACAGTGTCGTACTTTGACTTGAGCGTGTCTCTACACTGGAGTTCAATCAGCTCCATTTGGAGGTTGGTTGGTGCTTTTTCCACGTCAACCACAAACGGACTACTGAGCAGTTCAAATCTGCATTCATGGGCTTCAAAGTCGACAAATCGCCGGGTAAATTCAGCGCTGAGTACGCAGAGTTTTTCAGCGGTCTGGACTGACGCACCAACGCACTAACAAAGCATTCTGCGATTTGTAGTGTATGCGCTATATACTGGTGGGCCAGCTCTAATACACATTTGATATAATCTCGCAGGCCTGAGGTTGACACCCCTGAGTTTGACGGGCCTGAGTTTGACACCCCTACTTTATTTTTATATGACTCACTCCATTGGTTCAATCTGCCCAAGTTCTCCCACACCACCCCACTGCTGCGCTGCTTGCCTACAAGGTCAAAAATGGACCAGCACCATCCTACCTCAGAGACCTCATCACATCTCGCACTGCACCACGCTGTCTGAGATCCTCCAGCACTGCTCCACTGGTACCACCTTCTCTCAGAATGAGAGGTAATTACGCTTCAAGACTCTTCTCTGTTCTGGCACTGAGGTGGTGGAACGAACTTCCCCTAGATGTCTGTACAGAGGAGTCCCTGACTATCTTTAAGCGACGATTAAAGACCTACCTCTTCCTGAAACACTTAAATTAGCATTTTCCAAGTTTGCTTTGTAAAATTCAAGAGTTATATTTATATTAAGTTTGTAATCTTTTGTACCAGCGTAGATTTATTCATTACTAGAGACTCAAAGCACTTTTGTACATCGCTCTGGATAAGGGCGTCTGCTAAATGCTGCAAATGTAAATGTAAATGAATAAACATTACATGAATTTGTTTCTGCTTTAGAAACAGAAACAAAACCATTCTTTTCTTTTCACATCCTTCATATTAAAAAAAAGAGTTTTTTATGCCATAAATTGCATTTCCTTCTTCAACATTTGTCTCTTGAGTTTACTCACAATTTTCCTGAGCCGGTAAACTTCCTTATCTGAAAAGGCTCCTTCTTTCAATAATGTTTTTACATCATTTATGAAGCTCATGACATCAGAGAAATAATCCTCCACCTCTACACCTGGTAACCCTTTAGTCTCAAGTAAGAAATTGCTGATCTCCCCAGCATTGTACTTTACACTCATCTTTTCACATTAATTTTGTGATGTAAGTAATAACAGTCCGATGTGTTGGAATCTGATGAATCGACATCGTTATCAGACAGCACGTTTTCAGCTTCACCTTTCCATTTTTTCTTTTGCGGCTTTGTTTGTCTCGGTCTTCAGAAGCATGTAAACCTGTCTTTGGAAAGACACAATGTGTTTTAATAGCAGTGATTTGCACCCAAGAGCAATTTTTCTGATAGGTGAGACTAATTTGCCAAAAAAAAAATATTTTTACCAGATTTTCATCTTTTACAAAAGGGGGAACATTTAAGATGATGATTTTTTTAGACGGGCTGCTGAGTGGAAAAACAGGTACCAGGGGGTAATCAAGTTTTATTCTTGTTTGGATCACTTCATTAGCTTTTTCAACCGTGCTTAAAAAGAGAACAACAGCGTTGTTCATTCTAGAAGCCGACACTATGTTACTATGACCCTCTACATCTCCTACTGCTAGAGCACACTCCTCTACCCTCACTTTACACAACACCTTCACTCCATCACGCCGGGTTAAACTTTTACAGCTCATCCTGCAGAATCCTACCATAAGTCTACACACCAAACAAAACTCAAGTCTATCTGCCATTTTTTTACACAAAAACAAAAAAACCAACAAAACAAAGAAAAATAATACCAAAGGCATATAAGGAGTAAGAAAAAAGCACAAAAGAAAGGTTGCCACTCACTCAAGCTCCTAGAATGCATGTGTGTGTGAGTGTGAGAGATTTTTTTGATTTTAAAAAGATCTTTATTACCAAAGTTCTGGACATACAACAGCAACTGGTAAAAATGTTCTATTTTAGTCAATGCAGGAAAAAAAATTGATTAAAAAGAGCTACAACACAAGCTACATAAAGTGCATCGAGTGCAACCTTGTGCAAACAGTGCAGACAGACGACACAAGACAAGACACAAAACCCAATATAGTGCCGACCAGTAAACCTACTGTATACTAGATTATACAGTACTGTACGAGAAGACTGTAAAAACTATACAAACTAAAAACTATACCCCAGAAGTGACTATAAACAGAACAATGTAGTGCAAAAATACAGCAGCAGTCGAAGGTGCAAAAAACAGCATGTAAACAGTATAATACAGTGATAAATGATAAATGTGCAAAAAACAGCAGTTAAGAGTGTGGTACAGTCGAGAATAATAAATAATAAATAAATGAATGGTGGTGGAATGGATTGAGATGAGTGATGAGTGTGTGTTAAGTGTTAAGTCCAGGAAAAACTTTACAGTTTGGTAACACACATTTGAGTGTGTGTGTGTGTGTGTGTGTGTGTGTGTGTGTGCGTGAGATAGTTCCGTTTCATTCCTGTGTACTGAGAAGCCTGATGGCTTGTGGAAAGAAACTGTTGCACAGTCTTGTTGTGGCGACCCGAATGCTTCGGAACCGTTTTCCTGATGGCAGAAGGGTAAAAAGTGTGTGTGACGAGTGTGTGTGGTCGTCCACAATGTTGTTTGCTTTGCGGATGCAGCGTGTGGTGTAAATGTCCATGATAGAGAGGTGAGAGATTTCGATGATCTTCTCAGCTGTCCTCACTATCCTCTGTAGGGTCTTGCGGTCCGAGACGGTGCAGTTCCCAAACCAGGCAGTCAGTGGCGGCTGGCCAATAGAGGGCGCCCTCCCTGAACTACACACGCAAAATTATAATCATAAAAATTATTTAAATGTATATTTGTATGATGTAATATATTAGAAAATCATCTGTGGAAAATCACCATATGTCCTCTCTGTGTGCACCACTCAATTTCAGCTGAGGGGCAATCGAGAAATCGCCCAAAGGAGGCGGGTCTTTGTAGAATTTAGTCAAATGCCTATTCAATATATAAATATATTTAAGATGTGACATAAAATTTAGCCAATCAGCGTCCTCAATTCTTATCTGCAATGGGCGATTTTTTTGTCGCCCCCAAACTGCTCAAATGAGGGCTTGGCCAGTAGTGGCACGATTTTCAATTAATGTTATGTGACAATGGCAACTCTGTCAGAGACATTCCTGACTTCAATAAGAAAGTCATTGAGAAATTTGTCAATCAGAAGGAGAGGAGAGCAAAATTCCTGTACAAATAAGTAAATGCAGGTTTTTTCACCACATTGATTTTCTTGTACATGGTTATTCTCAGAGTCATGGAAGTATCCAGAATTTAACTGCGACTTGTAAATTAACAGTTCAGAGATGCTTTAAAGAATAAACATGTGACCAGATGTTCTTAACCTGTGTCTGCATTTCAATAAATCATATTGCAGCGCTTGCTGAAATTGTTTGCTGTGCCAGTGTGCCACAGCCCCACTTAAGAAAATTTTCACCAGCCGCCACTGCAGGCAGTGATGCAGCTGCTCAAGATGCTCTCAATGGTCCCTCTGTAGAACATGGTCAGGATGGGGGGTGGGAGGTGGGTTTTCTTCAGCCTTCTCAGGAAGTAGAGACCCTGCTGGGCTTTCTTTGTGATGGAGTTGGTGTTGAGTGACCAGGTGAGGTTGTCTGCCAGATGAACACCAAGGAATTTGGTGCTCTTCACGATCTTCACTGAGGATCCATCAAAAATCAGTGGAGATTGGTCACTCTGTGCTCTCCTAAAGTCCACAACCATCTCTTTCGTTTTGTCCACTTTCAGAGACAGGTTGTTAGCTCCACACCAGGCAGTTAACCGTTGCACCTCCTCTCTATATGCTGACTCTTCGTTCTTGCTGATTAGACCCACCACGGTCATGTCATCAGCAAACTTGATGATGTGGTTCGAACTGTGCATTGCTACACAGTCGTGAGTCAGCAAAGTGAACAGCAGTGGGCTGAGCACACAGCCCTGGGGGGCCCCAGTGCTCAGTGTGGTGGTGCTAGAGATGCTGTTCCCGATCCTGACTGACTGAGGTCTCCCAGTCAGGAAGTCCAGGATCCAGTTACAGAGGGAGGTGTTCAGGCCCAGAAGGTTCAACTTCTCGATCAGGTGCTGAGGAATGATTGTGTTGAATGCTGAGCTGAAGTCAATGAACAGCATTCGTACATATGAGTCCTTGTTATCCAGGTGGGTAAGGGCCAGATGGAGGGTTGTGGAGACGGCATCGTCCGTGGAACGGTTTGGACGATACGCAAACTGCATGGGGTCCAGGGAGGGTGAAAGCGGTGTCTTAATGTGCCTCATGACGAGCCTCTCGAAGCACTTCATCACAATGGGTGTGAGTGCGACGGGACAATAGTAATTGAGGCAGGAGACAGTAGATTTCTTCGGCATGGGAACAATGGTCATTGTCTTGAGGCACATGGGAACAACGTTGCTGCTCAGGGAGATGTTAAAGATGTCAGTGAAGACATCTGCTAGCTGTTCTGCACATTCCCTGAGCACTCTGCCAGGAATGTTGTCTGGTCCAGCAGATTTTCGTGGGTTAACTCTGCATAGAGTTTTCCCCACTTCAGCTGTGGTTAGACAGAGCACCTGGTCAGTGGGAGGAGGATTGGTCTTCCTCGCCTTCACGGTCTGTACCTCAAACCGGGCGTAGTTGTCGTTCAGCACATCTGGGAGGGAGGGGTCACAGTCACAAGCGGGTGATGTGGTCTTGTAATTCGTGATCGCCTGGATGCCCTGCCACATGCGCCGGGTGTCTCCGCTGTCCTGGAAGTGGTTGTGGATTTTCTTTGCGTGTGCGCACTTCGCCTCTCTGATGGCACAAGACAGTTTGGCCCTTGCTGTATTTAAGGCCGAATTGTCCCCTGATCTAAAGGCAGAGTCTCTTTGTTTCAGCAGCGCACGCACATTTGCAGTCATCCACGGTTTCTGGTTGGAGCGTGTAATGATGGTCTTGGAGATGGTCACATCATCAACGCACTTGCTGATGTAGCTGGTCACTGATGATGTGTACTCCTCCGTTGGTTGCAGCCTCTCTAAACATGTCCCAGTGAGTGCACTCAAAACAGTCCTGAAGAGCAGAAGTAGCAACTTCTGGCCAGGTTTTCACCTGTTTCAGAACCGGTTTAGAGCGTCTGATGAGCGGTCTGGATGCTGGAATTAACATAACAGAGCAGTGGTCTGAGTATCCAAGATGGGGGCGGGGCTCCGCACGATACGCGCCGGGGATGTTTGTGTAAACAAGATCCAGCGTGTTCGCTCCTCTTGTTGCAAAGTCCACATGCTGATGGAGTTTAGGAAGCACAGTCCTGAGATTCGCATGGTTGAAATCTCCGGCGATAATAAACAATCCGTCGGGGTGAGCATTCTGCAGGTCGCTAAGAGCACCGTAGAGTTCACTCAGTGCCTCCTTAGCATTAGCACTGGGAGGAATGTACACTCCGACGATGTAAACAGTTGTGAATTCCCGTGGTAAATAAAATGGTCTGCATCTAACAGTCACAGACTCCACTAGCGATGAGCAGTAGCATGAAACAAGCACAGAGTTCTTACACCATTCCGTCTTGATATAAACACACGCCACCACCGCGAGTCTTACCACACAGAGCTGCGTTTCTGTTGGCTCGAAACATGGTTAGCCCGTGTAGCTGGATGGCGGCTTCCGGAACTCTGTCGCTGAGCCACATCTACGTGAAAACAAAGACGCAACAGTCTCTAAACTCTCCCCGTGTGGTTCGCTGGAGTCGGATGTAGTCCAGTTTATTGTCCAGGGAGCAGACGTTTGAAAGAAAAATGGACGGGAGAGCCGGCCGGCAGGGGTTAGCATTTAGCCTAGCACAGACACCCGCCCGCTTGCCGCGCTTCCGCTTCCTTGAACAGCGCTTTCGACGTCTCCTCTCCCGGCCACCGGCATCAGGTAACACTGAGGTCTGGGGGCCTGGTCTTTGTGGCCGAGGTCGCAGCAAGCCGAGGTCGCGAAGGTTGTTGATAAGATCATCATGCAGATTGTTGGTTGCATGATGCCTGTACTGTAGCAGTGTCTGGTGGTCGTACACATGAACACAGCTGACTCTGGTGTCCATGTCTTGTGAAGGGTCGTGCTAAATATGGTGAAAGTGTGACTGATGTTAATTTTCATGCATGTATATTTACAATGATAATATATGCATTTCACTAATAATCCTTCCTGTTTGTTCTATTTGCTTTAATTTGTTTGTTTTATGTCATGTGTAAATTAATTAGTTCTATTTTAGGCAGAAGTGTTTTTTCTTGTGATTGAGCTGTGCTATGTCATGACGTCATTCGGGAAGCGCGCGCTGCTCCTCAGTTTACTTTGTGCATACTGAGGAGAGGTAAGCTGTTAGCGGTGCTCTCCTGGGTTTACTTATAAAAAAGTTTTACACATTTAAATTTTACTCATAACATGTTCAAATGTTATTGTTAAGTGTTATTAATGTAATATGTGATATGTAAAGTGATTTGTGGATGGATGGGGAGGATTAAACGTCTTATTTGATAAATATAGCGAGCCGAATAAGCATGTGCTTTGGCTAGGCTTAGTGATGCTAGTGAGCTAATGGCTGCAATTTGATTTGTGCAGGTGGTAAAGCTGACCAAGCAGCTACGTTTTTGTTTCTTTCTGTATTCCATCCAGGTACAGTAACTTCAAATGTTTTATAATTTGTTTAATGAAACTTGTATTTTTGCTTTATGGAGTTTACTTTGTGCATACTGAGGAGAGGTGGTAAAGCTGACCAAGCAGCTACGTTTTTGTTTCTTTCTGTATTCCATCCAGTATTGTTGAGTGTTGGTGACAATAAACTCTCCAGTACTGCTGCAACAAAGTTGTTAAAACTCGTCATTCCACAACACAACGCAGAGATCACGAGCACCGGTCAGAATCGAACGTGACCGGTCACAAAAGCACGATTTTTGGATCCGGAGAGGCCTCTGCGAGCTACTGCCGTGCCGCCATCTTGGATACCGGATTAAAAAAAATAATAAAAAAAAAAAATATATATATATATATATATATATATATATATATATATATATTTTATATCTTGGATAAAACTGAGCAGAGTGCATTTTTACTGCACCAGATTCTCTCAAACATCACAAAGTTTACCGTCTTTTTGTAAAAATGAAAGTCCACTAGAATCCTGGACTTCATCATTGCTGCTGCCACCAATTTTGCATCAGTGCTGCCACTACGTTCTATCTTATTTCTGCAGCTGATGTAAATGTAAAAAAATCTTTGCCTGGCCCACGACAAAGTTTCAAATTTGACATTCCTCTTGCCTTCTCTGAGTGTACTTCACTCCCAGGATAAAAGTTTGGACCGAGAAGGATCTGTTAAAAGCACTATAAACACTCCGTAAAAGAGTAAAAAGTGGATTCAGCCTGGGACGCTGAGTAAAAGCGTGAAATATCGTCTCTCTTTGGAGACAGAAGGGACACTCCTGACTCGACTCTGGACACAGAACGAGACGAAGGCATTAACAGCAATGATTCCGTGCAGGATTCTCCACTGTATGTCTTCAGTTCTTTTCATTAATTGTGGCTCGTCGTAAAGACGAATTACAAGACCACATCACCTGCTTGTGACCGTGACCCCTCCCTCCCAGATGTGCTGAACGACTTCTACGCCCGGTTCGAGGTGCAGAACAACGTGGTGGCGAGGAAGACCATCCCTCCTCCCACTGACCAGGTGCTCTGTCTAACCACAGCTGAAGTGAGGAAAACTCTATGCAGAGTTAACCCACGGAAGTCTGCTGGACCTGACAACATTCCTGGCAGAGTGCTCAGGGAATGTGCAGAACAGCTAGCAGATGTCCTCACTGACATCTTCAACATCTCCCTGAGCAGCAACGTTGTTCCCACGTGCCTCAAGACAACGACCATTGTTCCCGTGCGAAGAAGTCTTCTGTCTCCTGCCTCAATGACTATCGTCCCGTCGCTCACACCCATCGTGATGAAGTGCTTCAAGAGGCTCGTCATGAGGCACATTAAGACACAGCTTCCACCCTCCCTGGACCCCATGCAGTTTGCGTATCATCCAAACCGTTCCACGGACGATGCTATCTCCACAACCCTTCATCTGGCCCTCACCCACCTGGATAACAAGGACTCTTATGTGCGAATGCTGTTCATTGACTTCAGCTCAGCATTCAACACAATCATTCCTCAGCACCTGATCGAGAAGTTGAACCTTCTGGGCCTGAACACCTCCCTCTGTAACTGGATCCTGGACTTCCTGACTGAGAGACCTAAGTCAGTCAGGATCGGGAACAGCATCTCCAGCACCACCACACTGAGCACTGGGGCCCCCCAGGGCTGTGTGCTCAGCCACTGCTGTTCACTCTGCTGACTCACGACTGTGTAGCAATGCACAGCTCGAACCACATCATCAAGTTCGCTGATGACACGACCGTGGTGGGTCTAATCAGCAAGAAGGACGAGTCAGCATATAGAGAAGAGGTGCAACGGCTAACTGCCTGGTGTGGAGCAAACAACCTGTCTCTGAACGTGGACAAAACGAAAGAGATGGTTGTGGACTTCAGGAGAGCACAGAGCGACCAATCTCCACTGATTATTGATGGATCCTCAGTGGAGATCGTCAAGAGCACCAAATTCCTTGGTGTTCATCTGGCGAACAACCTCACCTGGGCACTTAACACCAGCTCCATCACCAAGAAAGCCCAGCAGCGTCTATACTTTCTGAGAAGGCTGAGGAAAACCCACCTCCCTCCCCCCATCCTGTCCATGTTCTACAGAGGGACCATTGAGAGCATCTTGAGCAGCTGCATCACTGCCTGGTTTGGGAACTGCACCGTCTCGGACCGCAAGTCCCTACAGAGGATAGTGAGGACAGCTGAGAAGATCATCGAATCTCTCTCCCTCTATCATGGACATTTACACTACACGCTGCATCCGCAAAGCACACAGCATTGTGGACGACCACACACACCCGTAACACACACTTTTTACACTTCTACCATCAGGAAAACGGTTCCGAAGCATTCGGGCCGCCACAACAACAGTTTCTTCCCACAAGCCATCAGGCTACTCAACACACAGAACTGAAACGGAACTCTCTCACACACACACACTCACTCAAATGTGTGTAACGAACTGAAAACACCTAACACACACTCATCACTCATCTCAATCCATTCCACCACCATTCATTTATTATTTATTATTCTTAACAGTACCACTCTCAACTGCTGTTCTTGCAGATTTATGATTTTCACTGTATTATACTGTTTACATGCTGTTTTTGCACCTTCGACTGCTGCTGTATTTTTTTGCACTACACTGTTTACACTCACTTCTGGGATATAGTTTATATTTTGTATAGTTTTACAGTTTTCTTGTACAGTACTGTATAATCTAGTATACAGTAGGTTTACTGGTCGGCGCTATATAGGGTTTTGTGTCTTGTCTTGTCGTCTGTCTGCACTGTCTGTCTGCACTGTTTGCACCAGGTTGCACTCAATGCACTTTATGTAACTTGTGTTTTAGCTTAATGTTGTTTTGTTGTTTGTTGTTTAGTGTAGCACCAGGGTTCTGGAGAAACGTTGTCTCATTTTTACTGTGTACTGTGTACCACTGCGTATAGTAGAAATGACAATAAAAGCCTCTTGACTTGACTTGACTAGAGTGTCCTCCACTGTGGTCGCTCTTCCTCCCCCAGCCCGAAGACAGAGCGCCACGGTGTGTCAACTCTACCATTAAGACTTTTCTTGTTAAAAACCATAAGCTTTATAAAACAATTTCCCAAAGACCATGTAAAAGTCCATTCCTGTGACATTCTTACAGTCTTAAAAGTGACCAGTACTTCCCTCTAAGTCTGGAGACAGAGAAAGTTTAGGAAAAGGGTCTTCCTCATCCGGCTGTTCAGAGTCTCCACAGTACTCCACTAACATGCGTTGTTCCACTGCTGAGAGAGCAGAGTTCCACCCCTGGAGTAGTCGTGCCACGATCCGTACTGATCTCGATCCCAGCTGGGCAGCTACTTCACTAGTGTTCTTGAATTCTGATCCAGCCAGGTCCACCAGGTGTCTCAGCGTGATGAGACAAGATGCTAGCAGAGTCTGGGTGAGGGCACTGCCTGCAGTGTCCAGACAGTCTCCATAGATGAGGGGCTCCTGAAGTAGCCAGAGTAGTGAGTCCGTGCCTGTGGCTCTCTCTGTCTTAAAAAGTTTTCACACTTTCAAAAGATTGTGATAAAAAACAGGTAGTCCCAAATTGTCCAGTTTTCAAGGGTCTAATAAAAACAAGCCCCAGATTTCTAAAAGACCTTAAAATAGTACTGGTCACACATTTCCAACTTAAAGACATTGAACCGCTTAAAAATCTCTGTAAAAGCTGTAAACGAAAAGCAGTGGTTCTGCTCTGTAGGTGCACTATGCCCTGCCCACATTCATCCTTGGGTAGGTACAAGACACTTTGTGGCACCCAGTGTAGCTTGTCCCAGAAAAAATCTAAAAACAATGACTGAATCCTTGATAAAAGCGTTACAGGTGGGTCTATACATGTCAATTTGTGCCACAGGGAGGATGCTGCCAAGTTGTTTATAATCAGCACGTGTCCTCTCTGTATGACAGCTTTGGTAATAGCCACCTCCATTTATCCAAGTGACCTTTTACTTTTGAGACTGTACCTTCCCAGTTTTTATGCATGAAGGCCCCTTCTCCCAGGTAAACGCCCAGATATTTAAAACCTTCTTTTTTCCAAAGGAGCCCCCCCTGGGAGTTTGGGCACACTAGATGACCAACGCTGACCAGAAGGGCCACGCTCTTACCCCAGTTAACATTGGCCAAGAAAATTGTGCCATAGTCCCTGGAGATTTTATTCAGTTCGTCGATGTCGGTCTTATGGTCAATAAACACGACTATGTCATCAGCATATGCCGACAAATGGAGAGTGGTCCCACAAACAGGAAATGAGAAACTTTTTAGTTCACTTTTCAGCCTGTTAAAAAAAAACGGTTCTATGGCTAGGGTGTAGAGCATTCCTGACAGAGAGCAACCTTGTCTCACACCCCTGTACACTTTAAAAGGAGCACATAAGCCACCATTAACTTTCAGTACACTTTCAATGACACAATACAAAACTCTTATTTCATTTCTAAAGCAAACCTTCAGTTAAACTGCTGTTAAGTACTTCCAGCAAGCCCTCCCCCACAACGGTCCAGAAGCACTTGTAGAACTCTGCTGGAAGCCCATCAATACCCTGTGCCTTTCTACTCTCCGTACCATGTAAGGCCCTAAAAAGCTCCTCTGAAGTTATCGCCCCACTGAGTGCTGCATCGAGATGTTCAGGGACTCTGGGCAGCCGTCCCAGGAAGACCTGCTCTGTGACCTGGTCCACTACGAGCTCGCTGGTGTAAAGCTTTTCATAAAAACTAACTGCTCTCCTGCGTATTCCGGTAGGATTAGATAAAATGTCCCCAGTTACGGAATGCAGGTTGTGGATAAAACGTTTTTGGCCTTTTTTTCCTTTAGGTTAAAAAAGACGGTGCATCCATCTGGTCTGCGTTCTGGAAGCGTGATCTTATCAGCGCACCTTGTACTTTCAATCCTAGAAGGTCAGACAGCTTCTTCTTCTTAGCTGAAAGGGTCTGAACACGGTCCTGATCTCCTGCAGCCTGTGAAAGGGATTGGAGTTCTAAAATTTCACGTTCTAATTGCTGTATTGACTGAGCCAACTCTTTTGTGACATTTGCAGTGTACTGTTGACATAACTGTTTGGGGTGAACTTTGCCCAGGTCCCACCACTGCTGCAAGGAAGTAAAGTCTTATCCTCTTTAAAGTAAAAAAAAAAAAAAGGTAAAAATATCCGTAAAATGATTGTCATGTAAAAAAAGTGTATTAAAATGCCAGTATGCACTTCTTGGTTAAATAGAATTTGAAACTGCTACGCAGGAAACCAAACTGTGGTCTGAGAGACCAACAGGGCTGCTAACACAGCTCTTTAACACGTTTAAATGATCCTTAAAAACGTAAAACCTGTCCAACCTCGCCAGCGACATAAAATTGTTGCGGGCATAAGCCCATGTGTACTGTCTCTGAGAGCCATTAAATGACCGCCATGTGTCGCATTAAACATATTTCTGGAGAATCTGAGTGAGACATGTACGAGAAGGCATGTGGGGTTCAATGTGGTTGTGGTCACTGTTGTCTACTGTACAGTTACAATCTCCACCAACAAATAAAAATACTTCATCACACGCCTCGATGGCTGTGCATAAAACATCTAAAAAATCAAGTCTCTCTACAGGTGAGGTTGGAGCATACACACAGATAAAAATAAAAACGTGTTTCTCAAAATGGGCCCTGACTTTCAACATTCTGCCCTTCACAATCTCCTCTGCATTGTATGTGACTAGTGTAAACGTCTTAGAGAATAAAATAGCCACGCCCCCACTGGTGGAGGTGTTGTGGCACAGGCAGGAAAGACCAGGCCATTCCTGTGTCCAGTCAGGGAGATTTCTACTGTCACTGTGGGTCTCTTGTAAAAAAAACACACTATCTTCTTATGCCTCACCACTTCAAATATCTCCGCTCTCTTCCTGCTATCTCCCGCCCCATTAACATTTAGAGATGAGATGTGTATGTCCTCCATAACAAACCAGAAGAGGGTTAATAACAGCAGAGTGTGCAGCCACTAAGGACTGAGAAGACTAAACCGTTTCACTTCCATCATCACATAAGTTATTGAGTTTCATCAGTATTTTCTTTAGTCGATAAACTTCCTTATCCTCAAACAACCCTTCACTCATGAACCGTTTAATAGCTTCATATAACCGCTTCAAATCAGGGAAATGATTACTGATGTTCACAAGACGCATGTTTTTAGTGACTTTTAGGAAGTGTTTAATTTCGGCTACAATATAATCTTTATTAGGAGTATTACTCACAGCAGGGTTGGGAACACTGAACTCAGACACAACCACATCACTTTCTGTGTCACTTTCACTTTTCTTTTCTTCTTGGTCCGCCTTTTTTTGCATACTTTAAAGCAGCTTTTCTTCCCCTCTTTTTTCTTTTTCCGGGGGTTTTGAAGGCGACTTGTTCAGTTTCCATCATCATTCCATCACCAGGTGTCCGCTTTTCCCGCAGCCAAAGCACTTCCTGGATTCGGTCGATACATAAATTACGTAGTCGAACCCATACATTTTGAACGTTAACCTGTGCTCCAGCTCGGTGATGTTACTGTTCAAAACCATGTACGTGAACCTCCTGAAGGACACTACGTGCTTCACCAGGTCAGATTTACATCCGATCAGGATAATTTTAATCGGAGAGACGAGCCTTCCATATCGGGAGAGCTCTCTCACCAAGATCGCTTCATGAATAAAGGGGGGAACATTTGACAATGTAACTCTTTTGGATGGGCTTGAAAGGGGAAACACATGGATGAGTGAACCCCTGAATACAATCCCATCCGTGTTCAGTTTGGTCGCCCTTTCCACAGTGTTCACAAAAAGAACCGCACTGTTCCTCCGTGACGCCGCCACAACATTTTTATGGCTGACCACCTTTCCTGCAGCAGGGCTGCACTCCTCCACAATAGCGCCGATCACCACCCTCACACCGTGGCGCCGAGTTATGGTGTTAAACCCCTCGGTGCTCTGAACCGCAATGCACTCCAGCGAGGTGCTGGTGCTGACACCCAGAGACCTTCTCTATACACAGAGAACTGAGGGCTTTTATATGTTACGGAAAATATAATAAATATAAAAAAAAAATACTATCAAACGATAGAAAATGCAAAGAGAGAGAGGAAACGCGACAAGCATGTTTCCGCTCACACTCCACATGCTCCGCCCACTCACCCCCAGCATGCACACCACAGAGAGAGAGAGAGAGAGAGAGAGAGAGAGAGAGAGTGTGTGTGTATGTTTGTGAGTGAGTGAGTGAGAGAGAGAGTGTGTGTGATTGTGTGTGTGTGTGTGTGTGTGTGTGTGTGTGTGAGAAAGAGAGACAGTGAGTGTGTGTGTGTGATCTTTTATATCTGGAATCAAACTTCCATCAGCAAAGTTTTGTAACATAATTAATTCTTACTCTGTTAATCTTTGGTTTCACAGTTTTAAAATAAATTTGGCGTGAGGACCTCTGACCTAAAATAGCGGCCAGTGCAATACCTTCACTTAAATGAGGCCCAGCCACATCAATTACGTTCCTTAACTTTACCATACCAGAGCCACAAAGTCTTAATGAAAGACCTGCAAACACTCATTTGATACGTCAAAGTGAGATCCTTTAACCAAAACCTTCTCAAGCAACCAAAACAATGACTCTGTTTTACAAACCTTGATAAAACTGAAAAGTCCCCACATTTTAAATAGTCCATGATAAAAAGAAGGAAGCCTTTGAAATTCAATTGTTTGTGATCCATAAATACCAGAGTTCTGTCAAGTCCAATTCCATCGATCTGCTGTAATATGTTCTGAGTTAAGAGTCTCTGGATGAACTGCAAGTGAAAAGTTCTTCCACAGGCAAGAAAAGTACGCTTTGAGGGACCCGGTGAAGCCGATCCCAAAAAAAGTCCACCAGCATTGCTTGTAATCTGGAAAGCAGACCGGAAGGAGGGTCTACACCAGACATGGCCAAACTGCGGCCCGTGGGCCACACACGGCCTGTTGGGCTTATTAATCCGGCCCGCCGAACGTTCACTAACACTGGATGAGAGGAATGACTTAAAAGACACAGCTCAGCTCCTAATTTTCATCCGAGGGATAAATTATAGTTTTGAGATAACAGAAGAGTTTTTGAGCATGGAGTCCCTGAAGGTAACAACTCGGGGAGAGGATTTATATAACACGGTGTCCGCTGCCATCGAGAGACATAAGCTACCTTGGAGTAAACTTGCCAATGCCACGATGGATGGATCACCAAATTTAACTGGAAAAAATGTTGGGCTGCTGAAAAGAATCCAGGAAAAAGTGAAAGAGGAAAACCCTGAGCAGGGTGTTATTTTCCTTCACTGCATCATTCATCAGGAATCACTTTGCAAGTCTATATTGCAGCTTAATTATGTCGTGAATCCAGTCCTAAAACTTGTCAACTTTATATGCGCACAGGGACGACTGAATGACCTCTATGCTTCACTTAATGAAGCCATGTTTCCAAACCTCCGGAAGACGACACAGAGGTTGCTGACTTTGTTTGGTTCAACCTACGTATGTGAGCAGACATTCAGCGTCATGAACATCAACAAAGCCCCTCACAGATCCAGGTTAACTGACCAACATCTCGGATCTATCCTGAGAATTGCCAAACAAAACTTACTCCAGACTTTGATGAACTGGCAAAATAAGGAGATCAACAACACTGTTCCTACTGAAACTGAACTTGAGTTTTTCTGCTGTATTTATTGATGCACTGGCAAAATAAAAGATCAACAAGTTGTTGATATTTTGGCACTTGATAAAACTGAATCTGTGTTTTCCACTGTGTTTATTTAACTGAAATATAATACATTAATTATTTTAATCAATGCATTTGGAAAACAATTTCTACAATGAGCCTTGTATATTCATGCTTTGCTACATGTTACAGGGCAAATATCCAATGTAATATATACATATACATACATACATGCATACATGCATATCACTTGCAATCAAAAATATTCAACCCCCTCACCTCAATAGAAAATGAAGAAAAAAAACTCATGAAATAACAAACAATATTTATTGATACATTTGAGTTATTTTGAAAACAGAAGTTGACTTAACTTTGAAGTTCAAATGAAAATTGTGTCTTGTAACACATGAGCATGTGCAGTATTCTTCGACCCCCAGCTTCAGTACATTGTGGAGTGCCCTTTATTTTTAATAACTTCTAACAAGCGTTTTCGATAAGTGCTGACAAGCTTCTTACACTCTCGATTAGAATCTTTGCCCATTCTTTACGTGCAAAAGCCTCTAACTCAGTGATGTTTGACGGCTTCTGTGCTGCAACTGCCTTCTTCTAATCCCACCAAAGATTTTCAATTGGATTTAAATCTGGTGACTGAGAAGGCCACTCCAGGACACTCCAGCATCTTTTCCTTTTTGATTTGGAGGTGTGCTTGGGATCATTGTCTTGCTGGAAGATCCAATGATCACCAAGGTTTAATTTGTCAACAGAAGGCATCACGTGATTCTTCAAAATCACCTGGTATTTCTGGGAATCCATGATGCCAGGTACACAATCAAGATTGCCAGTTCCTGCCGCAGAAAAACAGCCCCACATCATTATTGACCCACCTCTGTGCTTGACTGTGGGGATGGTATTCTTCTGGTCATAAGCCTGACCTTTTGCACACCAGACATACCACTGGTCCATATGTCCAAAAAGTTCCAGTTTGGTTTCAACAGTCCATAGAACTGTCTCCCAGAACGCTGTAGTTTTATCCAAATTTCTCCTGGCATATTCTAGTCGACTCCTGATGTTCCTTGAGGTCAAGAGTGGAGTGCGTCTTGGGGTCCGGCCATGAAGTCCTTGATTATTCAGTGCACGTCTTATAGTTGCCACTGAAGCACTTGTACCAGCCTTCATCATGTCATCCTGTAGCTGTCTTGCAGTCACACGGGGGTTTTTCTTATCAAATCAAATTTTATTTGTCACATACACATACATACAGGGTACGACATGCAGTGAAATGCTTTTAACGACGGTCCGGCATGAGGGAATAAAATGGGGTGAAAAGTAGAATAAAAATTATAAATATAATAACAAAATTAAAAAAAATATAATAACAAGAAAAGAAGGCAGATAAATAAGGATATAAAGATATATAAAGATATAAAGATATATATATATATATATAGATATCTATATCTATTATATCTATATATCTATATCTATATCTATATATATCTATATCTATAGTTGTGTTCAAAATTATTCAACCCCCAATGCTGTAAATGGTTTTAGAATTTAGTGTACATTTGTAATTGTATTCAGAATGAAATCCTACAAGGACTTCTTAAAAAACCATATGCAACTAAAATGACATCAATTAGTTTTGTAATACAGTAGTAAATGTTTCTTTTGTGAATTCTTCATTGACATAATTATTCAACCCCTTAAAGACTACCACTCTGAAGAACAGAGGTTCAATGAAGTGTTTTCAATCAGGTATTGAAAACACCTGTGGATATCAGGGAGCAGCAATAAAGCCTAATAAGCACCAATTAGGCAGCTTTAAAATGACTGTGATACTCAGCTCCTTCTAGACATTTACTGGTGTGGTTACAAACATGGTGAGGTCAAGAGAATGGTCCAGGAAGACAAGAGAACAGGTGATTACTCTTCACAGGAAGGGCAATGGCTATAAGAAGATTGCAAAGATGTTAAACATACCAAGAGACACCATAGGAAGCATCATTCGCAAATTCAAGGCAAAGGGCACTGTTGAAACGCTACCTGGTCGTGGCAGAAAGAAGATGCTGACTTCGACTGCTGTGCGCTACCTGAAGCGTAGAGTGGAGAAAAGTCCCCGTGTGACTGCTGAGGAACTGAGAAAAGATTTGTCAGATGTGGGTACTGAAGTTTCTGCTCAGACAATACGGCGCACCCTGCGTAATGAAGGCCTCCATGCCAGAACTCCCAGGCGCACCCCCTTGCTGTCCCCAAAGAATAAGAAGAGTCGACTGCAGTATGCCAAAAGTCATGTGGACAAACCACAGAAGTTTTGGGATAGTGTTCTGTGGACTGATGAAACAAAATTAGAACTGTTTGGGCCCATGGATCAACGCTATGTTTGGAGGAGGAAGAACAAGGCCTATGAAGAAAAGAACACCTTGCCTACTGTGAAGCATGGCGGGGGGTCAATCATGCTTTGGGGCTGTTTTGCTTCTGCAGGTACTGGGAAGCTTCATGAATTCTCTTCAGTACCAGGAGATATTGGATGACAATGTGATGCAGTCCGTCACAAACCTGAGGCTTGGAAGGCGTTGGACCTTTCAACAGGACAATGATCCCAAGCATACCTCCAAGTCCACTAGAGCATGGTTGCAGATTAAAGGCTGGAACATTTTGAAGTGGCCATCGCAGTCACCAGACTTAAATCCGATTGAGAACCTCTGGTGGGACTTAAAGAAAGCAGTTGCAGTGCGCAAGCCTAAGAATGTGACTGAACTGGAGGCTTTTGCCCATGATGAATGGGCGAAGATACCCGTAGATCGCTGCAAGACACTTGTGTCAAGCTATGCTTCACGTTTAAAAGCTGTTATAACTGTAGAAGGATGTTGTACTAAGTACTAAGATTGAATGTCACTTGGGGGTTGAATAAAACTGATAATGATGTGAGCTCAGAAAAGACATTTGTGGTTATTTCATTATAAATGTTATGTTATATTTATCTGACCTACACGTGCCTCTTTGATTTAATTGTAAGCAGGATGACTGAATGATCATAATCAATGTCAAACCGACCAAAACAATCAATTTCAGTGGGGGTTGAATAATTTTGAACACAACTGTATATATATATATTTATATATATATTTACACAAAAAAAAAAATAAAAATGCTTATGGCAGTAGCATCTTAGCTGTCCTGACTAAGTTGCTGAGGGCCCCTGATGAAATTGTGAGCATTCTTCCACGGCCAGGCAGGTTTGCAGCTGTTCCATAAGTTTTAAACTTCCTTATAATGCTCCCAATGGTGTCACTTGGAATGTTAAATCTTTTGGAAATCTTCTTATACCCAAGGCCCTTCAGATGTGATGAAATAATCTCCTCTCTCAGCTTTCGTGGAAGCTCCTTTGTCTTTCCCATGATTGCAACTCACCTTAAACACCTTCATGGTCGGGGTTTATACAGTGAGGAAAATAAGTATTTGAACACTCTGCTATTTTGCAAGTTCTCCCACTTAGAAATCATGGAGGGGTCTGAAATTGCAAATAAGCATTTGAACACCTGTCTATCAGCTAGAATTCTGACCCTCAAAGACCTGTTAGTCTGCCTTTAAAATGTCCACCTCCACTACATTTATTATCCTAAATAATCTGATATCGTTAGCTGCATAAAGACACCTGTCCACCGCATACAATCAGTAAGAATCCAACTACTAACATGGCCAAGACCAAAGAGCTGTCCAAAGACACTAGAGACAAAATTGTACACCTCCACAAGGCTGGAAAGGGCTACGGGGAAAATGTCAAGCAGCTTGGTGAAAAAAGGTCCACTGTTGGAGCAATTATTAGAAAATGGAAGAAGCTAAACATGACTGTCAATCTCCCTCGGACTGGGGCTCCATGCAAGATCTCACCTCATGGGGTCTCAATGATCCTAAGGAAGGTGAGAAATCAGCCTAGAACTACACAGGAGGAGCTGGTCAATGACCTGAAAAGAGCTGGGACCACCGTTTCCAAGGTTACTGTTGGTAATACACTAAGACGTCATGGTTTGAAATCATGCATGGCACGGAAGGTTCCCCTGCTTAAACCAGCACATGTCCAGGCACGTCTTAAGTTTGCCAATGACCATTTGGATGATCCAGAGGAGTCATGGAAGAAAGTCATGTGGTCAGATGAGACCAAAATAGAACTTTTGGGTCATAATTCCACTAAACGTGTTTGGAGGAAGAATGATGAGTACCATCCCAAGAACACCATCCCTACTGTGAAGCATGGGGGTGGTAGCATCATGCTTTGGGGTGTTTTTCTGCACATGGGACAGGGCGACTGCACTGTATTAAGAGAGGATGACCGGGGCAATGTATTGCGAGATTTTGGGGAACAACCTCCTTCCCTCAGTTAGAGCATTGAAGATGGGTCGAGGCTGGGACTTCCAACATGACAATGACCCGAAGCACATAGCCAGGATAACCAAGGAGTGGCTCTGTAAGAAGCATATCAAGGTTCTGGCATGGCCTAGCCAGTCTCCAGACCTAAACCCAATAGAGAATCTTTGGAGGGAGCTCAAACTCCGTGTTTCTCAGTGACAGGCCAGAAACCTGACTGATCTAGAGAAGATCTGTGTGGAGGAGTGGGCCAAAATCCCTCCTGCAGTGTGTGCAAACCTGGTGAAAAACTACAGGAAACGTTTGACCTCTGTAATTGCAAACAAAGGCTAGTGTACCAAATATTAACATTGACTTTCTCAGGTGTTCAAATACTTATTTGCAGCTGTATCATACAAATAAATAGTAAAAAAATCAAACATTGTGATTTCTGGATTTTCTTTTTTAGATTATGTCTCTCACAGTGGACATGCACCTACGATGACAAGTTCAGACCCCTCCATGTTTTCTAAGTGGGAGAACTTGCAAAATAGCAGTGTGTTCAAATACTTATTTTCCTCACTGTATATGAAAATGAAGGATCGCTATAGAGTTCCCAAAAGCTTAATGATGTTTCAGCTCCACTTCAGGCCATAAAAACTGTAAGAAAGCTTTAGAAACAACATTATATAGGGGTGGAATAATTGTGACATGGAGACCTTAACCAAATATACTGTTACACACAACTACTACATCATACATATTCTGTGTTGATTTTATGTAACACGAAACTCAGCAAGAAGCCATCCAAAGCAGTGTGTGTGTGTGTATAATATATATATATATATATATATATATATATATATATATATATATATAGGAACTTCTAATGTGCTCCTCCTCTCCACACTTAAAACATCTCATAGTCTCAGAACTTACATACACAACATAGTCAAAGCCATCCATTCTGAATTTAAAGCCACACTTAGATCCTCTACTTCACTTTTAAGGACCATAAAGACTTGTGGTCTAAACTCAGCAATCAGGGAGGCACAAGCCAGTGCACTTTTAGTGCCGGTCCCAAGCCCGGGTAAATGGGGAGGGTTGTGTTAGGAAGGGCATCCAGCGTAAAACATGTGCCAAATCAAACATGCAGGTCACGATTAAGAATTTCATACCGGATCGGTCGAGGCTCGGGTTACCAACGACCGCCACAGGTATCGTTAGCCAACAGGGTACCGGTGGAAATTGGGCTACTGTTGGCTGAAGGAGAAGAAGAAGAGGAGGAAGATGTCTACAGAGTCGACAGGGAAAGGAGAAGTGTAGGAGAGTAGAGGTTAGGGTTGGTACTTTAAATGTTGGCACTATGACTGGTAAAGGCAGAGAGGTAGTTGATATGATGGAGAGGAGAAAGGTGGATATGTTGTGTGTTCAGGAGACCAAGTGGAAAGGGAGTAAGGCCAGGAACATTGAAGGTGGGTTTAAACTGTTCTATTATGGTGTGGCTGGAAAGAGAAATGGTGTAGGGGTGATTCTGAATTCTGTTATGGGTAGGTATGGCCTAAAGGAGAGGAATGTGGAAGGGCAGATTTTGCTAAAATTATGAAAATGGCAGTGGTGAACACTTATTTTAAGAAGAAGGAGGATCATAGGGTGACCTATAAGAGTGGAGGAAGGTGCACACAGGTGGACTATGTTCTATGTAGGAGATGCAACCTGAAGGAGATTGGAGACTGTAAGGTGTTGGCAGGGGACAGTGTAGCTAAACAACATCGGATGGTGGTCTGTAGGATGGTTTTGGAGGTGAAGAAGAAGAGGAGGAGAGTAAGGACTGAAAGAAGAATAAAATGGTGGAAACTGAAGGAGGAAGAGTATAGTGTGAGGTTCAGGGAAGAGGTCAGCCAGGGGCTCGGTGGTGGTGAAGAGGTGCTGGATGATTGGGAAACTACTGCAGGAGTGATGAGGGAGGCATCTAGAAGAGTACTTGGTGGGACATCTGGAAATAGAAAGGAAGACAAAGAGACAGGGTGGTGGAATGAGGAAGTGCAGGAGAGCATTAGGGAAAGAGGTTAACAAAACAGAAGTGGGATCGACAGGGTGATGAGAAAAGTAGGCAGGAGTACAAGGAGATGCGGCAGCAGGTAAAGAGGATGTGGCGAAAGCCAAGGAAAAGGCATATGAGGAGCTGTAGGAGAAGCTGGACACTAAGGAAGGAGAAAAGGATTTGTAGCGATTGGCCAGGCAGAGGGACCGAGCTGGGAAGGATGTGTTGCAAGTTAGAGCAGTAAAGGATGGAGATGGAAATGTGTTGACTAGTGAGGAGAGTGGGTTGAGAAGATGGAGGGAGTATTTTGAGTAGCTGATGAATGAGGAAAATAAGAGAGAGAGAGAGAAAGTTGGATGGTGTGGAGATGGTGAAGCAGGAAGTGAATAGGATTAGTAAGGAGGAAGTGAGAGCAGCGATTAAGAGGATGAAGAGTGGAAAGTCGGTTGGACCAGATGACATACCGGTAGAAGCGTGGAGATGTTTAGGAGAGATGGCAGTTTAACAAGATTCTGGAAGGTGAGGGGATGCCTGAGGAATGGAGAAGGAGTGTGCTGGTACCGATCTTTAAGCATAAGTGAAGTGTGCAGTAGGAACGACAGACTGGTTCAAGGTGAAAGTTGGACTGCATCAAAGATCGGCCCTGAGCCCTTTACTGTTTGCAGTGGTGATGGACAGGTTGACAGACGAGGTCAGACAGGAGTCTCCCTGGACTATGATGTTTGTGGATGATATTGTGATTTGTGGTGAGAGTAGTGAGCAGGTTGAGAAGAACCTGGATAGGTGGAGGTACATGCTGGAGAGAAGAGGAATAAAAGTCAGCAGGAGTAGGACAGAGTACATGTGCGTAAATGAGAGGGAGGGCAGTGGAGAGGTGCGGTTGCAGGGAGAAGAGGTGGAGAAGGTGGAGGAGTTCAGGTACCTAACAGTGCAAAGTATTGGAGAGTGTGTTAGAGAAGTAAAGAAAAGAGTGCAGGCACGGTGGAGTGGGTGGAGAAGAATGACAGGAGTGATTTGTGATAGAAGAGTATCTGTGAGAGTGAAAGGGAAAGTTTATTGGACTGTGGTGAGACCTGAGATGTTGTATGGTTTAGAGACAGTGGCATTGAGTAAAAGACAGGGGGCAGAGCTGGAGGTAGCAGAGCTGAAGATGTTAAGGTTTTCGTTGAGAGTGACGACGATGGACAAGATTAGAAATGAGTTTATTAGAGGGACAGCACATGTTGGACGTTTTGGTGACAAGGTGAGGGAGGCGAGATTGAGATGGTTTGGACATGTGCAAAGGAGGGACATGAGTTATATTGGTAGGAGGATGCTGTGGATGAAGCCACCAAGAAGGAGAAAAAGAGGAAGACCAAGGAGGAGGTTTATGGATGTGGTGAGGGAAGACATGCAGGTGGTTGGTTTAAAAGTGGCAGATGTAGAGGACAGGGTGGTATGGAGACGGATGATCCGCTGTGGCGACCCCTAATGGGAGCAGCCGAAAGAAGAAGAAGAAAGACTTGTGGTCTAAAAGAGACTACATGTTTAAGTAAAGGGGATTTACAGCCGAGCAGAACTTTCCTCATTTGTGAAACAATTTTTCCATATCTACACAATTCCGTTATCAACAATTCATCTTTTATAAACGAGGGAACATTAGACAAAATTATCTTTTTTGCCGGTTGGCCTGAGGGAATTAATGGAGTAAACATCTCCTGAATAACAACTCCATTTTCACCCTTTTTACTTTCTCAATGTTCTCTAAAAACGCCTACACATGAGAGAGAGAGAGTGTGTGTGTGTGTTCAATCAACACTAATTGCGAGCGTGAGTATGGGTGTATGTGAGAAAGAGAGCGAGAGTGTGTGTGTGCGTGTGTGTGTGCGTGTGTGTGTGTGTGAGAGAGAGAGAGAGAGAGAGAGAGAGAGTATAAGTGTGTATGTGTGTGTGGTCAATCAACACTAATTTAAACTAACAAACAAAAGTAAAAAATAAAACTAAGTTCCTCCTCAGAACATTGATGCTGAACCTAAAAGCTCTGCTTCAGTCTCACTATTAGAGAATGTGTGTTACTGAGGAGCAGGTCATGTGACTCTCAGAGAGATGATCTTACCACAGTTTCTCCAGTTTACAGTGAGGATTCTCCAGTCCAGCAGAGAGACACTTCACTCCTGAGTCTCCTATTTTATTGTTACACAGATTCAGTTTTCTCAGGTGTGAGGGGTTTGATCTCAGAGCTGAAGCGAGAGCAGCACAGCCTTCATCTGATACTCCACAATTCCACAACCTGCAGATACACAATGACACACACTTCACTCTCTCAGTTTCTACACATTACACATCCTGTGTGTGTTTTAAACTGAGTGGTGTGGATGGATGGATGTGTAGATAGATGTGTAGATGAATGGATGGATGTGTGGATGGATGTGTAGATGGATGGATGGATGAATGGATGGATGTGTGGATGGATAGATGGATGGATGGATGGATGGATGATAGCAGAAATATAAACAATAGATTGTGTAAATGGGAGAATTCAGACAAATAAACTGAATATTGAAACGATTTATTCAGTGACAAGAACAAGTCTGTTTCTTTTATGCTGTGTGTGTGTAAGAAAGAAAGAGAGTGAGTGAGTGAGTGTTTGTGTGTGTGAGTGAGTGAGTGAGTGAGTGAGTGTGTGTGTGTGTGTATGTGTGTGTGTGTGTGTGTGTGTGTGTGTGTGTGTGTGTGTGTGTGTGTGTGTGTGAGAGAGAGAGAGAGAGAGAGAGAGAGAGAGAGAGAGTTTGTGTTTGTGTGTGTGTGTGTGTGTCTGTGTGTGAAAGAAAGACTTTGACTTTTACAAAACTTTATTTACACAAGTCACATACCATACAACTCAGGGTGACTTAATAAATTAAATAATAAATAAATAAATATGTATTAAGATGTTTTCATAATTGAGTAAAACATGAGTGATCAGTTCTAGTGTAAAGTTTAGTTCTCCTTCTGTAACAGAGCACAAATCATTCTCCAACACTACACACATTTAAACACATCCATATCATTCATACTTCTAAAAAAGTTAAAATCAATTAAAACTCTTGATTTTATCAGCCTTTTTAACATTCTTGTGGCCTCACAGTGTTCTGTGTGATCTGTTTTTTTCGGCTCAGGTATATCGCCATCTTCGCTTGACCGAGGATAAAATTAACCAGTTGGCATTTAAACCTGTGTTTCCTAACGTATTTAAAACCTCAAAAATAAAACAATAATGAACAGAAAAATCAACATAAAAAAGACCTTAAAATGCTGGGTAAAAACAGAAACAGTGACTGCAAACTGGAGCAGTGAATAAAAGCATGAAAAACTGTTTCTCACTGTGAACAAAAAGGACAGTCAGGTGTAACATCAGGGTTTAAAACAGAAATAAAAGAGTTCACAGAGATAATACCATGTAAAATCCTCCACTGGAGGTCGGCAGCTCTTTTTGGTAACGGTGGTTTGTACAGTGTCTCCACACTCCTGCAGCTTGAAGGAAGCTGACCACCTTTCACACTCTCCTTTAAGACCTCCAGCACGTCCTGCCCTATAACTGCCCAGAATGCCTTAAAGAACTCAACGGGGAGACCATCTATTCCTGGCACCCGCCCATTCTTCATGCCTTGGAGAGCCTCCAGAAGCTCAGACAGTGACAGCTCCCTGTCCAACTCTCTGGCCACTGACTCTGTGAGCTTAGGCAGGTCTTTAAGAAAGCTCTCTTCCACCTCCTGTGCCCTGACCTCTTGCTGCTATACAGCTTCGAATAGAAGCTGACTGTCTGCTGGTGAATTTCAGAAGGCTCTGATATGAGAGCCCCAGATTCTGTTCGCACAGCATGCATAAATCTTTTCTGTCCAGTCTTTTTCACTAAACTGAAGAAGAACTTAGAAGGAGCATCATCTCAGTGACCCTTATAAAGCGTGAGCGGACCAGCACCCCCTGTACTGCAGTGTCCAACAGGTCGTTCATTTTGGCTTTTTTGCTTTTGAGGGATTCAATATGCCCTCGATTTCCTGTGGCCACCAAACCCTGGAGTTCCACTGTCTCTATCTCCAGAGCTTTCAGAGATCTGGCAATGTCTCTTGTGACATTGAGAGTGTACTTGTGACAGAAAATTTTAATTTGTGCTTTTGTCACATCTCACCACTGCTGTAGGGAGTTAAAAGCTGCCTTTTCACGTTTAAAACATTTCCATAAAAAAAATAAAAGACTCTCTAAAATTAGCATCTTCTGAAAGTGCAGTGTTAAAATGGCAGTAGGCACTCCTAGGTTTAACATTCTTTTTACTGATGCGTGATGCCTACTGGAAAAATAGAACATCTTGTAAAACAAGTTAGCTGGTGCTTAAAACAATAAAATGAGGGAGAGTGTGTTGTCTATACTGTGGGTCCACGTGTACTGTCTCTGTTTTTTATTAAAATTTCTCCATATGTCACAGAGATCGTGGGTCTCCACCAACTCCCACAGACACTTACGGGTGGCTACATGAGGTTCTGCATGATTTCTGTTCATATTGTCTGATGTACAATTAAAATCCCCTCCCAAAACTAAAAACTCTGCAGTGCAGCAGTTTAAAATAACATTGTTGAGTTTATGTAAAAACGTAATTTTCTCCACTGCACTGGTGGGAGCGTACACACAGATAAACACTAAAACCTCATTCTCATAAAAAACATTCACTTTTAAAAGCCTCCCGTTTAAAATTTCTTCCACCATGTAAGAAACAGGAATTAAATTGTGAGTAAAAAGCAGGGCAACACCACCACTAAGTGATGGTTATGGCTTAAAATCCCCAACCCGTCCCACTGCTTCACCCAATCAGCAGTGTTACTGCTGTCGCTGTGGGTCTCCTGCAACATAACAACATCCACACGTTTCTGTCTTATAAACTCAAAGCTTTACTCTCTTACCATAATCCCTATATTTATATTAAGGCTCGCAACTTGAAACTCGCTCATTAAAAAATAAAATAAAAGTAAAACAGACAAATGCTAAAAGAGCTAAAAAAATAAAACACTGCACACTCTCAGTCTTCATCAGAGTTCTCCCTGTTGACCTTCATTATCAGCTTTTTAACCTGAAAATTTCCTGATCAGTAAAAGCTCATTCTCTTTATATCTTTGATGAACTGCTTGCGGTCCGGGAAAAACTTCTTGACTAATAGGTTCTTTTGCCACTTGGTGGTTCTTAAAAACTCTTTAATGTCCTCAGCAGTATATAATACATTTACGGTTCCTCCTGAGAGTCTAGATGAAAAACTGAATCAGACATTGTGTCTTTAATGTCTGATTCAGGTTCCTCCACCTTCACGTCTTTCTTGGCCTGCTTCTTCCCCTGTCCCCTACCTCGCTTCTTCCTTTTAGTTGGCACCTTAAACTGGGGCTCGTCGTCCATCTCCACGTCTCCCCTGTCCCCTTGCACTGGTGTAGTGACTGGTGTCTCCTGGTGACTGCTCTGCACCCCTGTGCCTGCCTCTGCCAGCGCAGACAGCTCCAGCACTGCTCCAGAGTCCACTGTGACTTTTTCGGTTTCACGAGGCCTCTCCAGGTCCAGTTCAGCCGAGCAGGGCTTCTCCTGGTCCAGTTCAGCAGAGTAGGGCTTTTCTGGGCCCGGTTCAGCCGGACAGAGCTTCTTCAGGTCCGGTTCGGCCGAGCAAGGCTTCTTTGGGGTGGTTATATCGTTAGTGGAGCTCTGGTCTACAGTCTGAGCTTGGGGCTCACGCTCCCTAGGCCCTGGTGAAGCAGCAGTTATGGGGCTTTCAGCAGCAGGGCGAGCTGAAGCGGTTGGGGAACAACTCCAGCAGGTTCAGCTGCCTCCTGCTTGGAGTCTTTCAGGACAGGCGTGCACAAGATGCCCTAACTGACCACATTTAAAACATTTTATTTTTGAATCGGTGGAGACAAAGATGTTGTAGTCAAACACATCAACCCTAAACTTAAAGACCACATTTAATTCCTCAACACCGTCATTCAGAACCATAAACACCATCCACCTAAAAGACACCAAGTGCTTAACTAGTGGGGACTTACAGCCGAGGGGGATCTTCTTCATGGGGGAGGCGGTTCGCCCGTACCGAGACAGCTCTTTCACAATCGCCTCATCACTTATAAAAGGAGGAACAATTGACAGCAACACCTTTTTATCAGGAGAACTGAGTGGAGAGACCAGTACACACTTATTAATTAAAATAATTCCTTTCTGGATCAGTTTATTCACTTTCTTAATACTGTTCAGAAAAACAACTATAGCACTGTTCATACGGGAGGCAGAGACAATATTCTCATCACCCCAACACATTACCAACCGCTAACACACACTCCTCTACACACACACACACACACACACACACACACACACACACACACTCTCAGCTTTTTTTGCTGGAAAATTGGCAACACGTCGATCGCTCTAGTTGCTCTACACGCCACGTTCACCCTTCCCCCGCGCAGGCCCAGAAAAAGAGACAGAGAGAAAGAGAGTGCATGTGTGTGTGCGTAGTCAATCAACACTAATTTAAAAGTAAAATAAAACTATAAAGTTCCTCCTCAGAACATTGATGCTGAACCTAAAAGCTCTGCTTCAGTCTCACTATTAGAGAATGTGGGTTACTGAGGAGCAGGTCATGTGACTCTCAGAGAGATGATCTTACCACAGTTTCTCCAGTTTACAGTGAGGATTCTCCAGAACAGCAGAGAGACACTTCACTCCTGAGTCTCCTACATTATTATTAGTCAGTTCCAGTTTTCTCAGGTGTGAGGGGTTTGATCTCAGAGCTGAAGCGAGAGCAGCACAGCCTTCATCTGATACTCCACACTGCATCAACCTGCAGATACACAATGACACACACTTCACTCTCTCAGTTTCTACACATTACACATCCTGTGTGTTCTCCCTCGTTCCTGCAGTGTTGGTGTAAGAACCAGTCACAGACACTGATGGAAGTCCTCGTCTAGACAGTCATGTAGTGCGAGTTGCCCGACTACAAAATACACAGATTTCATTTGTGTAAAATAAGTTGCAGCAGATTTCTCCAGGACTTACAAAGTAAATTAAAAATCTATAATTTATCAATGAAAATAAATGAATTCAAAGATGATTTAATGGAGATAAATATTTGTACTGCACTTTGATTCATCTCAGACTGCTGACACAAAAAAACTGCAGTAAATGACCAGTAGGTGGCAGTGTAAGGTGTATTTCAGCTCATTTTCACAGCAGGGGATTAGAAGTAGAGCAGCAATAATGACCAAATGAATGTGGAGGAAAAAACAGAAGTAAATGTGGGATTTTTTACTCTTAGAAGCTCTTAAACATTTGCAGTTCAATAAAGAAATTGTAAAAGAAGATGAGATGAAGGAGAGCAGCAGCACAAACACACGTCACTCTGAGAAACAGAGAATGGAACTGGGAAGTCCAGAGCAATGCAAGCTGACACACACTTCATCATTCTGCAAACGGAGCAGAGGGGAATCTCTGACAATGAAGAATAATATGGTAAGACGTCTAGAAACAGGTTGAAAAAGCAATGATGATGATTTGAAGATGACGTGTGTGTTATGGTGGACCGTCTCCCTTCTCTTGTCCAATCACAAGATAATATTAAACCTGACCAATGATTATTGCTGTGATTGAGATTCCTGTCATTATGTGTACAAGAGGTGTAAAGGTATTGCTGCTTTCTGTTCAAAGTCATGAATCAGGTTCTTTCTCTCTGTTTAACTGGAGTTTTATTCACACATGGATCTAATTCTCAGTGCATTAATGATTAGTGGAAGTGAGAAGTTTCATTACTGATAGATTTGTTCTGGATGTTGTACTGCTACAGCAAATTTCACCTGAAAAACAACACTGTATACAACAATTCACTGCAGCTTTTAGTGAGTTCTTGTGTCTCTCAGAGAGATGATCTTACCTCAGATCTTTCACTTTACACTCAGGATTCTCCAGTAGAGCAGAGAGACGCTTCACTCCTGAGTCTTCTAGTTTATTCCCAGACAGATTCAGTGTATTGACAGTCAGATGCAGTTCTCTCAGACTGGAGGTTTCTGAGTTGAGCACTGAGGTCAGAGCTTCTCCACTTCTCTGTAATTTCACTGCATCTGATACTGAAGGAAATAAAAGATAATGAACAGAAATGCAGAAGATCAAACAAGTTCTCAAAGCTTCACTGCAGCGTCTCACTTTCAACATCACACATAAGTTGAACACAATGATTAAATGGTGGAATAATAAAATTGACAGTCGGAGATGTTCAGATTTGGCTTGGCGAGAGTTTCAGCTGAGGAACATCATCACACACACGTTGTATAAACATGGAGGATGAGATCCGGGAATCCAAATAGGAAAGTAAGAGAGTTCGATCTAAAAGGTTTCTAAGAGGAGAAAGGGAAAAGTCTAAAGAGTCCTGCAAAGTTCAATTCATCTGAACAGCTCAGACCTTTGATTTGTTCTCAACACTGTAACAGTAGAACAATTTCATTCAGCTTCACTTACATTGCTTTTCTGGATGCTGCAATCACAGGCATCACTCTCACAAGAATCTCATCTCTGATCTTATCTGGAGTGTTGTATTTATTCAGGTCAAATTCCTCCAGATCCTGTGCTGAGGTCAGTAACACAAACACCAGAGCAGACCACTGTGAAGGAGAAAGTTCACTTTGTGCTCCAGATTTCAGATACTGCTGGATTTCCTCCACTAGAGAATCATCACCCAGTTCATTCAGACAGTGGAACAGATTGATGGATTTCTCTGTAGAAAGATCTTCACTGATCTTCTTCTTGATGTACTGAACTGTTTCCTCTTTGTTCTGGGAGCTACTTCCTGTCTGTGTTACTAAGGAATGTAGAAGTTTCTGATTGGACTCGAGTGAGAGACCCAGAAGAAAGCGGAGGAAAAGATCCAGATGTCCAGTCTGACTTTTAAAGCCTGATCTACAGCACTCCTGTGAACATCTGAAAGTGTCCTACAGTCCTGATTCTGTTTAAGAACATTTCTCTGTTCCTTCATGAAGGTCAGGTGCACATACAGAGCTGCGAGATGTTCCTGAATGCTCAGATGAACAAAGCAGTACACTTTACTCTGGTGAAGCCCAAACTCCTCTCTGAAGATCTGCGTACACACACCTGAATACACTGCTGCTTCTGTCACATCAATGCCACACTCTCTCAGGTCTTCCTCATAGAAGATCAGGTTTTGTTTCTCCAGCTGCTGGAAAGCCAGTTTCCCCAGTTTGAGAAGCATTTCTTCATCGCTCTCCTGCTTCTGTAGGTACTTCTCTCTTATGATGTTGGTCTGAATGATGAGGAAGTGTGTGTACATTTGAGTCAGAGTCTTGGGGATCTCTCCACTCTCTGCTTCACCCAACATTCTCTCTAGAACAGCAGCTGAAATCCAGCAGAACACTGGGATGTGGCACATGATGTAGAGGCTTCTTAATGACTTCAGGTGTGTGATGATCTTATTGGCCAGGTTCTGATCACTGATCCTCTTCCTGAAGTACTCCTCCTTCTGAGGGTCATTGAACCCTCGTACCTCTGTGACTCGATGGACACACTCAGAGGATTTGATCAGCTGCTGCTGGTCTGGAGGTGATCCAGATGAGAGCAGAGGGAAGCAGGTTCCCTTTGATCAGGTTTATCAGCAGCACATGCACTGGTGCTGATTCAGTTACATCACACACTCTCACTGTCTTCTGGAAATCCAGAGGAAAACGACACTCATCCAAACCATCAAAATGAACAAAACCTTCTCCAACCTGGAAATGTCCATTTCTTTCATCTCCTTAAAAAACACATGAAGGAGCTCCACCAGACTCAGTTTCTGGTCCTTCATCAAATTCAGCTCTCTGAAAGGAAGTGGAATATGAGGTGGACGTCCTGATTTGTTTTCCCTTCAGCCCAGTCCAGAACAAACTTCTGCACAGAGACTGTTTTTCCAATTCCAGCTACTCCCTTTGTCAGAACGTTCCTGATGGGTTCTTCATCTTGTTCAGATAAGAGCTTTTCAGAATGTGTTCAGGTAGGGGTTTAAAGATGTCACTGCATTTAATTGGTTTGTCCTCAGTTGGGTTCCTCCTGGATGCTGCCTCGATCCGTTTCACCTCATGTTCTTTATTGACGTCTCCATTGTCTCCCTCTGTGATGTAAAGCTCTGTGTAGATCTCATTCAGGAGTGTCCGGTTTTCTTGCTTTAGCATCAATCCATTCAAACACTGAAACTTCTTCATCAGATTGGACTTGAACTTCTTCTGGAATTCATCTTCAGCAGTGGATTCTGGGTCGTGTCTGTGACAGGGTGAAGAAGGAAGACATCGTGAGACATGGGTTTCAATGATTAGTGTAGAAGTTCACATTTTTCCTGCTAGATAGATCTTTATGATGTTCTCACTGTGTATTTACTTTATTCTACTGGAGGTTTTCTATCATCTAATCACTCTGTAGGTACTAACAGCAGAGAGCTTTAGAATAGCAGTGTGTCAGTGTCACAGTCATGGTGTTGGATTTGATCGTACCCTGTAGCTGTGATGATGTTCTTCTCCCTTCTGTCTCCTGCCTTCTGTAGAACACTGGTAACAAAAACAACAAGTGTTAAAGATCTCAACGTTCCTCACTTTAATACTGGAGTCTAAACCTGAACACAAATTGTACTACAATAATTGTAGTGAGAGCAGGAACACTTGGAGAACACAGAGCTGAATACAACTCCAACATTGTGCACCTGGAGAATTAAATGTGCTACTGTTTTCATTTCACACTTTTTCCTTATTTTGTATTTTTCCTACACAACTTGACTAATTACTTATCCTTTTTTTCCCTCTTTTGAATAATTCTAAATAGGTTTTTGTCTTCCTGACTTGTGCCTGTATTTAGTTAACTCGACTATCACTAGTGTTTTCTATATTCATTGCCTCTTACTTTATCATATCTCTGCATCTTAACTTTTTTCGTGATTATAAGCACTATGCCGGCTGTGTGTCTGCCTTTGAGCACAGGTGAGGACTTGTTCGAGTTGCAAACGGTGGCGTTGGAGATGGGGGCTTTGGAGAGATTCGGTCTCCCCCACCACCACTTACCGGCCTTCGAGATCTCGACCGAGAACCGATTCGCCCCTCTCCGCGAGACGGAACGCGATACCGTGATTCTTGGAGATTCCTTCGTTCCGGCATGCCCGCGCTACAGAAGCTAAATGTAAGGTGCACACTCGCTGTTTTCCTGGTGCTCATGTTATCAGGTACCCGCGATTCTGAACGAGAACGTCGGAGCGGTTGTTCTCCATGGTGGAACAAACGACACCAGACTAAAGCAAACGGAGATCTTAAATAGTGATTTCAGGATCCTGGTGGAGGCGGTACGCAGCACATCGCCCACAAGGAGGATCATAGTGTCAGGACCTCTTCCCACTTACCAGCGAGGGGCTGAGAAGTTTAGTAGACTTTTAGCTCTAAATGAATGGTTACAGTCATGGTGTCGAGAACATAAACTTCTCTTTGTTAATAACTGGAACTGTTTCTGGGAGCGTCCTAGGTTCTTCCGCCCTGATGGCCTGCACCCCAGCAGAGTTGGAGCAGCAGTGCTATCAGATAACATCTCTAGGATACTTCACACCATCTGACTGGTAAGACATCAGGAAATCTTCAACTATGAGAACACGCATACAACAGACCAAATAGTTACAAGTTCACACACAGTCCAGTTTATAGAAACTGTATCTATTCCTCGTGTAGCAAAACCAAGAAGTAAATACACAAGATTCAGAAATAATCTTATTGCAGTTAAAACTGAAAAATGCCAGATAAACAAACACAACAAATTTCTAAAGTTTGGTCTTTTAAACATTAGATCACTTGCACCCAAAGCACTGATTGTAAATGAGATGATCACAGAGAATAATCTCTCAGCACTCTGTCTCACTGAGACCTGGATTAAACCAGGTGATTATATGGGTCTAAACGAGTCGACACCGTCAGGATATGTTTATAAGCATGAGCCCCGTCAGACTGGTCATGGGGGAGGTGTAGCTACCATTCATAGTGCCTCTTTTAATGTTAGTCAGAGATTAGGATTCAGTTTTAAATCATGTGAAGCGTTCGTTCTTAAAGTTGTACTTTCAGACATACATAGAAAACTCGCTCTGGTCACCCCCAGGGCCCTACGCTCCAGACCAACTCATTGTTTTAACCACACACTAGACTTAATATCCCACGGAGCAGATGTCACTGATATAGATATTTTACCTCAGAGTGATGACATCACAGACCATTATCTCATACTGTACACACTAGAGGTAGAGCAGATTAGCCGTGTTGCACCACGTTATCGACTTGGTAGGACTATTGTTCCAACCACTAAGGACAGATTCATAAATAACCTGCCTGATTTATCTCAATTTCTCACTAAACCCATAACTGCTAATAATCTTGATGAAATGACTAACAACATAGACCTTATCCTCACTAGCACATTAGACACCGTTGCCCCCATCCGGTTAAAAAAGGTTAGAGAACAAGCACCTGCACCTTGGTATAATAGTCATACACATGCCCTCAAGAGAACAGCACGTAATCTGGAGAGAAAATGGAGGAAAACTAAATTGGAGGTATTTAGAATTGCGTATAAAGACAGTATGCTCAGCTACAGACAGGCGCTAAAAGCTGCTAGAGCTGAACACCTGAGCAAACTTATAGAAAACAACAAAAACAATCCCAGGTTCCTTTTCAGTACAGTAGCTAAACTAACTACAAATCAGGGCTCTGAAAATTGTGTTCCATCACAGTTTAGTAGTGAGGACTTTATGATTTTCTTCACTGAAAAAATAGATAACATTAGAAAAACAATTGTGGCAGTTCAACCTCTGACAGCATCTCCTGAGACAGTGTTACCTTCAACTCCACAACTCCACTGTTTTACATGTATAGGACAGGAAGAGCTGTATAATGTTATTGCCAAAGCTAAATCAACAACATGTCAGTTAGATCCAATTCCTACTAAATTACTGAAGGAAGTGTTATATACAACTGGTGAGCCTCTTCTAAATATTATTAACTCCTCACTATCTTTAGGTCACGTCCTAAATCCCTCAAGTTAGCAGTTATTAAGCCCCTCATTAAAAAAACCTAATCTGGATCCAAACACGTTATCAAATTACAGACCAATTTCAAATCTCCCATTTATGTCTAAGATTTTAGAAAAGATTGTCGCTGCACAGTTATGTTCCTACCTGCAAGAGAACAATATCTTTGAAGAATTTCAGTCAGGTTTTAGGCCCCATCATAGCACAGAAACTGCTCTAGTTAAAATAACTAATGACCTGTTTTTAGCTTCAGACCAAGGCTTCATCTCGCTGTTGGTTTTACTAGATCTTAGTGCTGCATTCGACACTATAGACCATGATCTCCTCCTAGATCGCTTACAGAATTACATCGGCATTCAGGGACAGGCATTAAGCTGGTTTAAATCCTACCTGTCCGATCGTTACCATTTCGTAGATTTAAATGGAGAGCTATCCAGGCTAATGCAAGTAAATTATGGCGTGCCACAAGGTTCAGTTCTAGGACCCCTGCTTTTCACAATATACATGCTTCCGTTAGGAAATATTATTAGAAGGCATGGAATTAGCTTCCATTGTTATGCTGATGATACTCAGCTATATATTTCATCTAAACCAGGCGATACAGCTCAATTAACCCGGATGACTGAGTGTGTTAAGGAACTAAGAGATTGGATGACCCATAACTTTCTACTACTAAATTCTGATAAGACTGAGATTTTGCTCATCTGCCCAAAAACTAGTATACAGAAGCTCCAGCATCTCAACCTGCATTTAGACGGATGTTCTGTAACCACTAGTTCAACGGTAAAAGACCTGGGTGTTATTTTAGACAGCAACTTGTCTTTTAAAAATCACATCAACCAAGTTACAAAAACAGCCTTCTTTCACCTTAGAAATATTTCTAAGCTAAGAAATATGTTGTCTATATCCGATGCAGAGAAGCTCGTCCATGCGTTTATGACCTCCAGAATAGACTACTGTAATGCATTACTAGGTGGATGTCCTGCATCATTAATAAACAAGCTTCAGTTAGTCCAGAATGCAGCAGCCAGAGTTCTTACAAGGTCAAGAAAATATGATCACATAACCCCAATCTTATCATCCCTACATTGGCTTCCTGTTAAGTTTCGAATAGACTACAAACTATTACTTCTCACTTATAAAGCACTAAATGGTTTGGCTCCATGTATCTATCCAGTCTTTTAACACGCTACAATCCATCATGCTCCTGAGATCTCAAAACTCTGGGCTTCTAGTAGTTCCTAGAATAGCAAAGTCCACTAAAGGTGGTAGAGCATTTTCACATTTAGCTCCTAAACTCTGGAATAGTCTTCCTGACAGTGTTCGGGGCTCAGACACACTCTCCCAGTTTAAGTGCAGATTAAAAACATATCTTTTTAGCAAAGCCTACACATAACACACATCACATCATAACCTTGTGCTCCAGAACATCTGATCACATGCACATTATCAACTTGTGCTGTTAATATCATGAACAGCAGCTACGCTAATTCCTCTCCACTGCTTCTTTTTCTTTCCCCATCCCGAGTCACCCTGAGGTTTGACCAGCTCCAGTCACCTCCACCTCGTGATGATTACGGACCTTTAAGAAGTAGATGCCGAACTCACAAACATCCTGAACCATCTAGAGACGTAGCAGTGCCATTTGGATCCCACTACATGTGTGGAGTTTTGACATTGGATCTCCTGGAGTGTTTAAAGGCTCTGGCATGGAGAAGCTGATGCTGGATCTGTGATGATCACAAATGTTGAGCTCAGTAGCTCCTACTTTTATACCAAAGACTGTAGAATGAACATTACTTATAATCTTATACTCCAGTGCTCATGTTAGTTCTCACTCTCCAGTGTTCTGTATTGTTGAAAGATTTATGATCAAACTCTTGATGTCACCCAAAATGAGGATGGGTTTCACTTTTGAGTCTGGTTCCTCTCAAGGTTTCTTCCTCATAACATCTAAGGGGAGTTTTTCCTTGCCACAGTCGCCACGGCTGCTCATCAGGGATAAATGCACACCGTTTACCTTGACTGTTGATTTCTGTAAAGCTGCTTTGAGACAATGTCTGTTGTGAAAAGCGCTATAGAAATAAACTTGACTTGATTTGACTTGACACAAACTGTTAAAATATGTTAATAATGTCCTCAGTTGTATGTGACATAATGTGGTATAGTTCCTCTGTGTTGTGCATATGAGTAAAACCACTAGGGGTACTAAAGTGTTGACTATAATGAAACGCGTTTGCGTTAATGTTTGTCCCATGTGTGTTATGGTACTTCTCTGTGTGTGTGTATGTGATCTGCTCTGACCGTGAGACTGATGTGTCAGCAGAAGTTCAATAAATATGCCTAAAACGGCTAAAGTTAAATAATCTCCAATTTATCTTCCGGATGCATCGCTAGCTGCAACAGTAGTGTAGCACAACTCAACAGGTTATGGGCCCAGGAGTTGTTCGGAGGATAAGTTTGTTGTTTTCCACTGTTTAAAAAGTCGCGACGGACAGCGTGCTAACATGGCGGAACAACGGAGGACATACAGTTTGCCTCGACTGATGTTCGACGGAGATGAATCTAAGTATGAGCTTTGGGAAACTAAAATGCTGGGACATTTTCATTTATCAGGACTAAAAGACACGGTGTTAAGAGAGCCGCAGTCAGAAGCTGAGACAGCAGCGGATGCAAAGAAAAATGCTGACGCATATGCTGAACTGATTTTGCTGTTAGATGATAAAAGCCTCTCATTAATTATGAGGGATGCACCCAACAACGGGAGAAAAGCTCTAGAAATACTGAGAGGATATTATGCAGGGAAGGGAAAGCCCCGTATAATAAGTTTATACACTATGTTGACGTCGCTTCAAAAAGCAAACGATGAAAGTGTAATGGACTATATCATCAGAGCAGAGATCGCCATCACGGCACTGCGTAACGCAGGGGAAACGTTAGGAGACGGACTATTAGTGGCTATGGTCTTAAAAGGATTGCCTGAGAGTTTTAAGCCATTCGCAATACATGCGGCACATACAGATGATAAAATCACGTTTGCTGAGTTCAAGACTAAACTACGCAATTTTGAAGAAACAGAAAAGATAAAATCAGCTGAGTCAAGCAACAGTGTGATAAAAACTCATTGGAAAGCTGGACGGCGACCGCAAAGACGAACACACATGAGTGGAGCAAAGACGATGCTGAGGTAATGTGTTTTAAGTGTGGTACCAAAGGCCATCGAGCTAGAACATGTCGACAAAAAGTGTGGTGTAGTATCTGCAGAAGGGACACACAAAGACGCAACGTGTAGGCATAAGGACATTAAAGACAAAAAGAATGGTGTGAGTAAAGCCTCCGAAGATGTCGAGGACTACGCGTTCAAGATGAGAGACAGAGAGACCGGTATCCAGAGGCAGCCAACGTGCAGCATCAAGGAAAATGGTCTAATGGTGGACACGGGTGCTACCTCTCATATCATCACGAACATAACTATGTTCAAGAGCTTCGACAGCACATTCAGGCCTGAAAAGCACAGTGTCGAGCTGGCAGACGGCACTCGATGCAACGGAGTCGCTCAGCATAAGGGAAATGCTGAAGTTTTCCTCATCGACAGCGGAGGACAGCAACGCAAAGCAATACTAAAAGACGCTTTGTTTATACCATCATATCCTCAAAGCATTTTTTCAGTGAAAGCAGCGATCGCAAAAGGGGCTACGGTTGTTTTCAAAGAAAATAAAGACACCCTGATAAACTGTACCAGATTTAACATACACGTATACGACAAGTTATATTATTTGCATACTGGAACTGAATCCAATGATAAGTGTAATGCCTGCCACGACATACAAACATGGCACGAGATCTTAGGCCACTGTAACTATGAAGACGTTATCAAGTTGCAGGGTATTGTTGAAGGTATGAAGATCAAAGGTAAAACTGGCAGACCCGAACAAGAGTGTGAGGTGTGTATTCAGGGAAAGTTTGCCCAAACCAGAAATAGGGACCCTGGTGTCAGATCAAAGGCACCCTTACAGATGGTACACACAGACCTCACAGGACCAGTAGCCACAGAATTGATGGACGGTTACAAATATGTGCAGTCATTCACTGACGACTATTCGAGCGCAGTGTTCGTATACTTACTAAAGAGGAAAAGTGACACCGTACAGGCTACTGAAAATTTCTAGCTGATGTATCCCTTACGGAAAGTGAGGTGCATAAGATCCGACAATGGGACCGAGTTTACATGCAATGACTTTCAAGCATTATTGAGGAAAAACAAAATCAGGCATGAAACGTCAGCTCCGTATTCCCCACACCAAAACGGAACTGCGGAGACGAATTGGCGTACTCTTTTTGAGATGGGAAGGTGCATGTTAGTTGAAAGTGCATTACCAAAGCAACTATGGCACTACGCAATACAAACAGCAGCAGTGGTACGCAACAGGTGTTTTAACAAGCGACAGACTCCTTATAAATCGATAACAGACAAGAAGCCTAATGCGTCAAAAATGCAAAAGTTTGGATCTGTATGCTACACATACAAACAGGAAAAAGGAAAATTTGATTCCAGATGTGACCAAGGACGTTTTGTAGGCTACAACAAGAACAGCCCAGCGTATTTGGTGTATCATCCAGATACAAACAAGGTACAAAAACACAGACTAGTAAAATTTGTGAGCAAAGCGGCTGCGGAAAAACAGACACAGACGGGTGAGCAAGATCTAAGTGATGTTTATGTCGGAGTAAAACCCAAGACTGGTGAGACTACACAGAGTAGGAGTACAGAAAATGCTCCAGAGCCAAGTGTACAAAGTAAAAGTACAGATAGTGATAGTCTAAGTGAAGCAACCAGATCAAGGGACCGCAATCATTTACAAAATGTGACAAATGGTGAACCCGAAAGTAGGAGATATCCGACCAGAGAGAGAAAAACACCAAGTTACTTGGATGACTTCGTGACTGAAGACAGTGATAATGATGAGGTGAATATCACAATAGATTATTGCTGCAGAGCGGTGTGTGGCATTCCACAGACTTTTGAGGGAGCAATGATGTCAACTAATTCAAAAGAATGGATAAAAGCCATGGACGAAGAAATCCAGTCTCTAAACGAGAACAAAACGTTTACCCCACTGCCAAAAGGCAAGAAAACAGTGGGGGGTAGATGGGTCTACTCTATAAAGACTGATGTAGATGGAAAAGACAAATACAAAGCCAGGTTTGTGGCCAAAGGTTACAACCAGAGAATGGGAATAGACTATGGAGAGACATTTTCGCCCACTGCAGACTTGGCAAGTGTGAGGGTGGTGCTACAGAAAGCGGCACAGGAAAATTTACTCCTGCATCAAATGGACGTAAAACCGCATACTTGCATGCTCCATAGACTATGAGATCTACATCAATCCACCAGAGGGTTACCAAGAGAAAGAGGGTATAGTTTACAAACTAGAGAAATCACTTTACGGTTTGAAACAATCCGGGCGAAACTGGAATAGGATTTTCACGATTGTCTTTCTGAGATTATGCCAAAGAGTCAAAAGAAGGGAAAGTGATCATAATTACATGGGTTGATGATTTAATTATTGCTGCAAGCAATCAAGAGAGACTAAAAGAAGTGAAAGAGATGCTTGCAGAAAAGTTTAAAATGAAAGATCTGGGTACACTGAAACATTTTCTGGGTATTGATTTTAATCTGGCAGATGGGTGTATAAAAATGACACAGGAAAAATACACTAACAAGATACTACAGCGTTTTAATATGCAAGACTGTAGGATCAGAAAAACACCATGTGAACAGAAATTAGAATATACTGAAAATGCAGTAAAGATGAAAGATGTAAAAATGTACAGAGAAGCTGTGGGAAGTCTTATATACCTGACTGTTTGTACCAGACCAGATTTGAGTTTTGTTGTGAGCAGATTATCACAGTATTTTGCTGAACCTACATAAGAACAATGGGTCACTGTGAAACATGTGTTTCGATATCTCAAAGGGACAGCTGAAAAGGGTTAAGTTTTAGGAGAAATGACTGTGAGAATTTAGGTATACAAGCCTACAGTGATGCTGACTGGGCAGCTGATACCAGTGATAGACGCAGTACTACCGGATACTGTGTGAGTTTAAGCCAAAACAGCTCTCTAGTGTCATGGAAGACTAGAAAACAGCCAACTGTTGCGCTTTCCACGTGCGAAGCAGAATATATGGCACTTGCTTCGACCATACAAGAGTGTTTATACCTAGAGCATTTACTGGAAGGTATAGATAACTACAAGTATGCACAAACTGTAGTACATGAGGACAATCAGGGAACAATTGCTCATGCCAAAAACCCTGTAAACAGACGGAGGTGTAAACACATAGACATAAAGTACCACTTTATCAGGTCTATTGTGAATGAAGGAAGAGTGACTTTGATGTATTGTTCTACTGATAACATGATTGCTGATGTAATGACCAAACCTGTAACGAAGTTAAAACTAAATAGGTTTGCAGGTGTTCTTTTTGGAGATTAATATGTGTATGACAAGGGTCCACACTTATTATATCTTCTATTTATTTATTTATTTTTTTTTGTTGTTGTTATATGGCAACCTGAGTACAAGTGGGGGTGTTAAAATATGTTAATAATGTCCTCAGTTGTATGTGATGTAATGTTGTATAGTTCTTCTGTGTTGTGCATATGAGTAAAACCACTAGGGGTACTAAAGTGTTGACTATAATGAAACGCGTTTGCGTTAATGTTTGTCCCATGTGTGTTATGGTACTTCTCTGTGTGTGTATGTGATCTGCTCTGACCGTGAGACTGATATGTCAGCAGAAGTTCAATAAATATGCCTAAAACGGCTAAAGTTAAATAATCTCCAATTTATCTTCCGGATGCATCGCTAGCTGCAACAGTAGTGTAGCACAACTCAACACAAACCTCCTAAATAATTGGAACATGAAGTCCAGTTCTTTGGGTTTTTGCTCGACGCTTAAGACATTTGGATTTGAGAGTAAAAGATGAAAATAAAACAAAAGATCAGAATTTCAGCTTTAGTCATTAACTGTGACTTTAACTATGAGAATTATGGGATGTTACCTGTGTACAGGTGAGGAGAATCCAGTTCTGAAGTTGCAAGGAAGATCCATAGACACATCACTCTTCATGGAGACACAGCTGGGTTCTGGTGAGTGTGATCTCTTTCTCTTTCCTTTACTGTTTAAAATGATAGAAATGGACATGAGACAGAATTTCATTGTTTAAAAATGTGTAGATGAATTTGTATCATAAGTAATGTAATCATGACAAATTATCACAATATTTCTGTTAACTCCTCAAATTTGTTACATTTAACTTGAAATAGGTGTTGCACGATTAATTATATTACAATTGTGATGTGAATCGGCGGACACACACACACACACACACACACACACACACACACACACACACACACACACCAGCGGTAACGCACATCTTCCCTCGTACTCATGCAGGGAAACACACACACTCGCGGTAACACATCTTTCCACATACTCACAACGGGACACACACACGGCTCAATGTAACACATATCTTTGCTCCACACCAACGCATAACTTGCATACACACTCAGCTCTGCCTGGTGTCTCTCTTTTTCTCTCTCTCGCTCTCTCTCTCTCCGGGGTCTGTTTCATTCTGCGTAACAGGTCAGTTTCTAGCATTTGGACCCCTGGACGAGATTCCTATGGCAGGATGTTCCCTGTTTGTTTCAAATATCTTATTTTTGTGAGAAATTAGTTTTTATTTATTCAGCTGTAACTGTAGCTGTAAATGTTTACACTAATGCAAATGCTATTTCATATTATAAGACAATGTTGATTTTGAAAGCTTTAGTTTTATGTAGTTTTACAAATACATATTTCAGCATTATCACTAATCTGTGTGCAATTCCCTAATAACCAATCAAGTGTACTCATGCCACCATTTATTATATCACAATCACAATATTGACCATAATTATCACAACAGGACATTTTCCCCCAAATCGTGCAGCTCTAACTTGAAACACTTGAAACACGGCTTGGTATAAACTAAGAGCTGCAACAAACAACATATTCATTACGAATAGTCAATAAATACACAAACTAATCAGCGGACAAACTCAGCAATTCTGCGCAGTAAACACTGAGTTTATTCCTGTGCTGAGTTTCCTGACATGTGTCAGTATTGATCTTGTGAAGCCTGTATGGAGACAAGTCTCATATCATGGCTTTAATTATTGGCTCATGTCGACTCTCATGTCGAACCTGTTTGACTGCAAGGTTCATTTTTTATACACACACCATTTTTACTTACAATCAACAAAATCTGTTTAGAAAACTATTTTTTCTAAACTTTTAAAATAGCTGATAATTATTCAGACCTACTGACATGGTTTTGGGAAGTGGTATCAAAATAAAATAATTGATTAATTAATAATAATAATAATAATAATAATTGTTCTTGTTCTAAATAAGGTGTCTTTAAAGGTCAAAGAGAACCATTGCAAATTTGATACACTGATTAGGGAGGGTCTACACAACATTCTGTTCACTGAGTCAGAGTGCTTGGCCCCAAAATGCTGCTTATTATTATTAAGATTATTAGTAGTAGTAGTAGATATTGTATTACTGAGGGTTTTTGTTGCTTATATTAGCATTTTGTAAGATAAGATATACAAAATTTTAATTTAATTTATACTAAATTTTACTTTAGTATTTTAGACATTATCTATTGTGATAGAAGAGTATCTGTGAGAGTGAAAGGGAAAGTTTATAGGACTGTGGTGAGACCTGAGATGTTGTATGGATTAGAGACAGTGGCATTGAGTAAAAGACTGAAGGCAGCAGAGCTGAAGATGTTGAGATGTTCGTTAGGAGTGACAAGAATGGACAGGATTAGTAATGAGTTTATTAGTATAGTCCTTACTATACCCCCTGCCAACTGTCAATGGATCACCAGCTTCCTGACAGGCAGGAAACAACAGGTGAGACTGGGAGGTGTTACCTCCGGTATTCAGACAGTCAGCACTGGTGCTCCTCAGGGTGTGTCCTTTCCCACTGCTATTCTCCTTTATACGAATGACTGCATATCAAGTGACCCAACTGTCAAACTCCTAAAATTTGCAGATGACACCACGCTCATTGGACTAATCCAAGATGGTGACGAGTCTGCATATAAGCAGGAGGTGAAGCAGCTGGTGCTATGGTGCAGTCAGAACAACCTTGAGCTAAACACACTCAAAACTGTGGAGATGATAGTGGACTTTAGGAAACACCCTTCAACACTACTCCCCCTCACAATATCCAACATTCCTGTGTCACCTGTGGAGAACTTCAAGTTTCTGGGCACTACCATTTCCCAAGACCTGAAATGGGAATCAAACATAAACTCAATTCTGAAAAAGGCCCAGCAGAGGATGTACTTTCTAAGGCAATTAAAGAAGTACAGTCTGCCACAGGAGCTGTTGATACAGTTCTACACTGCAGTCATTGAATCTGTCCTGTGCTCATCAATCACCATCTGGTTTGGAGCAGCAACAAAACAGGACAGAAACAGACTGCAGAAAACTGTTAAAACAGCTGAAAAAATCATTGGTGCCCCCCTGCCCACTCTCCAGGACTTGAACCATACAAGAACCAGAAACCGGGCAGGAAAAATCATTAATGACCCTTCACACCTGGACACAACATCTTTCAGCTCCTCCTTCTGGCAGGCGCTACAGAACTTTGTTCACTAAAACTGCCAGACACAGGAACAGTTTCTTTCCCTAAGCAATCACCCTCAGTAACAACTGACCATAATTAAATTCCCTGCTCATATCTATGAGTACTGCACAGAACTGTCAGTCATCACATTATCTGTATATGTTGCACACACTATTGCTTCTACATACTGTACAAAGTTTTATAGTAAACTCTCTCTCATCATACCTGGCACACAATACTGTCATTTACACTACCATGCACTCCCACACGTTATATACATTACTGATCTGTATCCCTATTTATTACCCACACTGTCTATACTGTCTCATATTGTCTGTATTGTCTGTATTGTCTTGTATAGTCTGTTTTTGTCTTGTTGTGTCTGTTTTGTCATGTATAGGTTTTTATTTATGTCTGTACTTTTGAAAGTAACAAACAGCTGGAACCAAATTCCTTGTGTGTGTCAACACACTTGGCCAATAAACCTGATTCTGATTCTGATTCTGACAATGACCCCATCATAACTTAAAAATATGGTAAGTTGAGAAATGGCCAAGCTTACCCAGGAGTCTTAAAGAATGGTGATCACTATGGGGTAGTATACAGTAATCCGTTAATATAATTTATTAAAGCAATTGACACTACTGCAATGTATAAACTTTACAGTATATATGTTTGTGGCAGCAGGTGCATGCATGAGCGCCGGTTCACAAGTGAAGGACGGCGGGCGCTGTGCACTCAGTGTCGGGCAACGCCAATCAAAAGGAGAAACACAAGAGTTAAAACTAGGCTTTAAAACACCACAAATCCAGAAAAAATATGCCCTCTAAACTGACCCAAGGCAGAAGATGTGCACATCCTGGCAGCTCCCAACATATTGTACACATATGTTCTAAATAGCTGCTAATGACGGTGTTGTGCAGCCATTAACTGTGACTTTAACTATGAGAATTATGGGATGTTACCTTTGTCCAGGTGAGGGGTTTTCATTACTGAAGTTTTGTGGAGGATGCATAGAGCGATCACTCTTCATGGAGACACAGCTGGGTTCTGGGGAGTGTGATCTCTTTCTCTTTCCTTTACTGTTTAAAATGATAGAAATGGACATGAGACAGAATTTCATTGTTTCTACACTTTGTAGACAAATTTGTATAATAACTTATCACAATATTTCTGTTTAAAATTCATTATAATCTTTATCACTTCTTACACACTAGGAATAGTAGCATACAGAACACAGATTGTGAACAGGGAACAAACACCCCTGCAGTATAGTTCCTTGTAAATCCACAACCTTCTTTCATTTAACTTTAAATACAACAAAATGCTAATAGTAGCAGATCCCCATAGTGCTTCTTATATACACATGCTACCATGCCTGGAATAGGCTAAGAGCAGGAACAAACAGGTCTTCACAAAGAGACAATGGAAACATGGGAGTATAAATACAAAAACTAATCAAAAGGCAAAAAATAAGCAGTTGTGGGACATTATTTCATCAACCACTTTTTCAAGTGAGTGCTAAAGATTTATTCTTACCATAAATATTAGTTATTATTTCTATAGAAACTCCATAATGCAGATATGAACAGTTCATTAGTAAAACACTAGAACATGGCAGGTTACCAGTCTTTTGAGGGTGAGGTCACATGATCTGTGCCCTGATCAGGGATCTCCATTTTTCAATGCTCGTGTACACGCAGAGTCCTGAAGACGCCGTTCTCTTCTGCTGGAATCACATTCCTAGAAAACACAAAAACAACATGCAGTTAAAACTGGGGGGAAAATCTTCCTCTAAAGTCCCTTTAGAGGTGAAAGCCATAGACATAGATGCCTCATTAGGTGCGTCGGTTCATTGTTGTGAGTCATAATAGCAATAACCCTACAAAAAAATTAGAGATATTTTGATGATTAATAGAAATTATATAGTCTTTAATGTAATCCCATTAGGGTTGCACAAATCAAGTCACTCTTAGTGTCGGTCTCAAGCCCGGATAAATGTGGAGGGTTGTGTTATAAAGGTCATCCAGCGTAAAAACGTGCCAAATCGAATATGCGGATCACAAATCAGAATTTCATAGCGGATCGGTCGAGGCCCGGGTTACCAACGACCGCCACAGGTATCGTTAACAGGGTACCAGTGAAAATTGGCCTACTGTTGGCCGAAGGAGGAGAAGGAGAGGAGGAAGACGTCTACAGAGACAGCAGGGAAAGGAAAAGTGTAGGAGAGTGGAGGTTCGGGTTGGTACTTTAAATGTTGGTACTATGACTGGTAAAGGAAGAGAGGTAGCTAATATGATGGAGAGGAGAAAGGTAGATATGTTGTGTGTTCAGGAGACCAAGTGGAAAGGGAGTAAGGCCAGGAACATTGGAGGTGTTTAAACTGTTCCATCATGGTGTGGATGGAAAGAGAAATGGTGTAGGGGGGATTCTGAGGGAAGAGTACAGTAATAGTGTACTCTTCCTTCATCTAACTTCCTGGAGTGAATTAGATGAAGTGGTAAAAGGTGAACCTAGGAATGAACGATTGGTGATTGGGGCAGACTTTAATAGGCATGTAGGTGAAGGGAACAGAGGTGATGAGGAGGTGATGTGTATGTATGGCTTTAAGGAGAGGAATGAGGAAGTGAATCAATGTGTGTGAATGAGAGGGAGGGCAGTGGAGTGGTGCGATTGCAGGAAGAAGAGGTGGAGAAGGTGCAGAAGTTCAGGTACCTGGGATCAACAGTGCAAAGTAATGGAGAGGAGAGTGTGTTAGAGAAGTGAAGAAAAGAGTGCAGGAAGGGTGGAGAAGAGTGATAGCAGGAGTGATTTGTGATAGAAGAGTATCTGTGAGAGTGAAAGGGAAAATTAATAAGACTGTGGTGAGACCTGAGATGTTATATAGGTTTAGAGACAGTGGCCTAGTCTAAGATTGAGGCACGTGCACAACGCGAGGCCCAGCATCTCTCCAGATTTTGCAATTTATGAGCAATTTCTCCATCAACAGCAAGTTTATTCACTCAGAACAGGCTTGCACACATCTCATACAGCCGACAAGCACTATTAGACATCGGCCACACTTACAGATACGGGCTTTCAACAGACTTTGAACTTCCTCGGGAAATCGCCCAAACACCGCGGACTGCTGATCCTGCTCGGCCGACAGCGAGACCACAGTGCAGGCGGTGAGACCGTAAACAAAGGAGGGGGACTCTGGTAAGAGGCAGAGGATCCTGAACGAGAACTTCGGAGCTGTTGTTCTCCATACCGGAACGAACGACACTCGGCTGAGGCAAACGGAGATCTTAAATAGTGATTTCAGGATCCTGGTGGAGGCGGTACGCAGCACATCGCCCACAACAAGGATCATAGTGTCAGGACCTCTTCCCACTTACCAGCGAGGGGCTGAGAAGATTAGTAGACTTTTAGCTCTAAATGAATGGTTACAGTCATGTTGTCGAGAGGAAAAACTTCTCTTCATCAATAACTGGAACTGTTTCTGGGAGCGTCCTAGGTTCTTCCGCCCTGATGGCCTGCACCCCAGCAGAGTTGGAGCAGCAGTGCTATCAGATAACATCTCTAGGATACTTCACACCATCTGACTGGTAAGACATCAGGAAATCTTCAACTATGAGAACACGCATACAACAGACCAAATAGTTACAAGTTCACACACAGCCCAGTTTATAGAAACCGTATCTATTCCTCGTGTAGCAAAACCAAGAATTAAATACACAAGATCCAGAAACAATCTCATTGAAAAATGCCAGATAAACAAACACAACAAAGTTCTAAAGTTTGGTCTTTTGAACATTAGATCACTTGCACCCAAAGCACTGATTGTAAATGAGATGATCACAGAGAATAATCTCTCAGCACTCTGTCTCACTGAGATCTGGATTAAACCAGGTGATTATATGGGTCTAAACAAATCTACACCATCAGGATATGTTTATAAGCATGAGCCCCGTCAGACTGGTCATGGGGGTGGTGTAGGAACCATTTATAGTGCCTCTTTTAATGTTAGTCAGAGATTAGGATTCAGCTTTAAATCATTTGAAGTGCTCGTCCTTAAAATTGTATTTTCAGACATACATAGAAAACTCGCTCTGGTCACCGTGTACAGACCCCCAGGACCCTACGCTAATTTTCTTCAAGAGTTTGCTTGTTTTCTTTCAGACCTCGTGATCGATTTTAATAAACTGCTGCTTGTAGGAGATTTTAATATTCATGTAGATGATAAACTCTTTTGGGGTTAAACAAAACGTCACCAGACCAACTCACCATTTTAACCACACACTAGACTTAATATCCCACGGAGCAGACGTCACTGATATAGTTATTTTACCTCAGAGTGATGACATCACAGACCATTATCTCATACTGTACACACTACCGGTAGAGCAGATTAGCCGTGTTGCACCACGCTATCGACCTGGTAGGACTATTGTTTCGACCACTAAGGACAGATTCATAAATAACCTGCCTGATTTATCTCAATTTCTTACTAAACCCATCACTGCTAATAATCTTGATGAAATGGCTAACAACATAGACCTTATCCTCACTAGCGCATTAGACACCGTTGCCCCCATCCGGTTAAAAAAGGTTCGAGAACAAGCACCTGCACCTTGGTATAATAGTCGTATGCATGCCCTCAAAAGAACAGCCCGTAATCTGGAGAGAAAATGGAGGAAAACTAAATTGGAGGTATTTAGAATTGCGTATAAAGACAGTATGCTCAGCTACAGACAGGCGCTAAAAGCTGCTAGAGCTGAACACCTGAGCAAACTCATAGAAAACAACAAAAACAATCCCAGGTTCCTTTTCAGTACAGTAGCTAAATTAACTACAAATCAGGGATCTGAAAAATGTGTTCCATCACAGTTTAGTAGTGAGGACTTTATGAATTTCTTCACTGGAAAAATAGATAACATTAGAAAAACAATTGTGGCTGTCCAACCTCTGACAGCATCTCCTGACACAGTGTCACCTTCAACTCCACATCTACACTGTTTTACATGTACAGGACAGGAGGAGCTGTATAATGTTATTACCAAAGCTGAATCAACAACGTCAGTTAGATCCCATTCCAACTAATCTACTAAAGGAAGTGTTAGATACAGCTGGTGAGCCTCTTCTGAATATTATTAACTCTTCACTATCGTTAGGTCACGTCCCTAAATCCCTCAAGTTAGCAGTTATTAAGCCCCTCATTAAAAAACCTAATCTGGATCCAAACACGCCATCGAACTACAGACCAATTTCGAATCTCCCATTTATGTCTAAGATTTTAGAAAAGATTGTCGCTGCCCAGATCTGTTCCTACCTGCAAGAGAACAATATCTTTGAAGAGTTTCAGTCAGGTTTTAGGCCCCATCATAGCACAGAAACTGCTCTAGTTAAAATAACTAATGACCTGTTTTTAGCTTCCGACCAAGGCTTCATCTCGCTGTTAGTTTTACTAGATCTTAGTGCTGCTTTCGACACTATAGATCATGACCTTCTCCTAGATCGCTTACAGAATTACATCGGCATTCAGGGACAGGCATTAAGCTGGTTTAAATCCTACCTGTCCGATTGTTACCATTTTGTGGATTTAAATGGAGAGCTATCCAGGCTAATGCTAGTGAACTATGGTGTGCCACAAGGTTCAGTTCTAGGACCCCTGCTCTTCACAATATACATGCTTCCCTTAGGAAATATTATTAAAAGGCATGGAATTAGCTTCCATTGTTATGCTGATGATACCCAACTATATATCTAATTTAAACCAGGCGATACAGCTCAATTAACCCGGATAACTGAGTGTGTTAAGGAAATAAGAGATTGGATGACCCATAACTTTCTACTTTTAAATTCTGATAAGACTGAGATTTTGCTAGTATACAGAACTAGTATACAGAAGCTCCAGCATCTCAACCTGCATTTAGACGGATGTTCTGTAACCACTAGTTCAACAGTAAAAGACCTGGGAGTTATTTTAGACAGAAACTTATCTTTTAAAAATCACATCATCCAAGTTACAAAAACAGCTTCTTTCACCTTAGAAATATTTCTAAGCTAAGAAATATGTTGTCTCTATCTGATGCAGAGAAGCTCGTCCATGCGTTCAGGACCTCCAGAATAGATTATTGTAATGCATCACTAGGTGGATGTCCTGCGTCATTAATAAACAAGCTTCAGTTAGTTCAGAATGCAGCAGCCAGAGTTCTTACTAGGTCATGAAAATATGACCACAAAACCCCAATCTTATCGTCCCTACATTGGCTTCCGGTTAAGTTTCGAATAGACTCCAAACTACTGCCACTCACTTATAAAGCACTAAATGGTTTGGCTCCCATGTATCTATCCCGTCTTTTTCTAGTAGTTCCTAGAATAGCAAAGTCCACTAAAGGTGGTAGAGCATTTTCACATTTAGCTCCTAAACTCTGGAATAGTCTTCCTGACAGTGTTCGGGGCTCAGACACACTCACCCAGTTTAAGTGTAGATTAAAAACATATATTTTTAGCAAAGCCTACACAACACGTCTCACATCATAACCTTGTGCTCCAGAACATCTGATCACATGCACATTATCAACTTGTGCTGTTAATATCATGAACAGCAGCTACGCTAATTCCTCTCCACTGCTTCTCTTTCTCTCCCCATCCCGAGGCATCCTGAGGTTTGGCCAGCTCCAGTCACCTCCCACCTCGTGATGATTACGGACCTTTAAAGAAGTAGATGCCAAACTCGCAAACATCCTGAACCATCTAGAGACGTACCAGTGCCAAATGGATCCCACTGCATTGTGGAGTTTGACATTGGACCTCCTGGAGTGTTTAAAGGCTCTGGCATGGAGAAGCTGATGCTGGATCTGATCACAAATGTTGAGATCAGTAGCTCATACTTTTATACCAAAGACTGTAGAAAGGACATTTACTTATAATCTTATACTCCAGTGCTCATGTTAGTTCTCCCTCTCCAGTGTTCTGTATTGTTGAAAGATTTATGATCAAACTCTTGATGTCACCCAAATAAGGATGGGTTTCCCTTTTAAGTCTGGTTCCTCTCAAGGTTTCTTCCTCATAACATCTAAGGGAGTTTTTCCTTGCCACAGGCTTGCTCATCAGGGATAAATGCACACCGTTCACCTTGACTGTTGATTTCTGTAAAGCTGCATTGAGACAATGTCTGTTGTGAAAAGCGCTATACAAATAAACTTGACCTGACTTGACTGGCATACACACCCATTCTCCTTTCCCATTTGGGTCAGTCTGAGCACCTCTCTTTGTTCATGCTACCCAAATACACACCACTGATCAAACGGGTGAAACCAGCTATGAGGACAGTAAAAGTATGGCCAGAGGGGGCCATTTCTTCTCTACAGCAACAGTTTCAGACAGGAACATGTTCGCTTCACAGGCCACACTGGACTCTCACACAGACATGGACATTTACACTTCATCTGTTTTGGATTATATCAACACGTGCATTGACAATGTCACTACCGTCAAACACGTGAAATGCTTCCCTAATCAGAAGCCGTGGATGAACTCTTAAGTCCGTCTCCTGTTGAAAGCAAGAGATGCTGCCTTTAAATCTGGCAGTGCAGAGGACTACAACAGAGCCAGGGCCAACCTCAAAAAGAGGCATCAGGCATCAAAACTCACAATCAAACTCCAGATAGAAGAGCACTTCCACAACTCTGACCCCAGACGCATGTGGAAAGGCATGCAGACCATCACAGACTACCAACCAGCAGTGCCTTCCAACCGGACAAACTCAATCGATTTTTTGCTCGTTTTGACCAAAGCACAGGACATTTGACCTCAACCACGGACTCTTCTACAGCTTAAAGCCCACTTTCACTCAGCAACGAACGTCTATTCAGTGTTTAGCAGAGTGGATGCACGAAAGGCAGCTGGCCCGGATGGCATACCGAGACGTGTTCTCAGAGCATACGCTGGACAACTGGCACAGGTTTTCACTGACATTTTTAACCGGTCGCTGGCCCAAACCACAGTTCCTACATACCTGAAGACCACTACTATCATACCTGTGCCTAAGCACTCAGCTGCCAAATGCCTGAATGACTTTTGCCCAGTTGCACTCACCCCTATCGCTATGAAGTCCTTTTAGAAGCTGCTCCTGAATCACCTCACTGTGGGCCTACCACCTACACTGGACCCACACCAGTATGCCTATCGTTCGAACAGGTCAACAGAGGATGCAGTTTCCACAGCTCTTCATTCAGCCCTCACCCACCTGGATAAAAGCAACACCTACATCAGAATGCTGTTCATTGACTTTAGCTCTGCGTTCAATACAGTCCTCCCCACTGTACTGATCACTAAGCTCAGTGACCTGGGTATCTGCACCTCCACTTGCAGATGGATTCTGGACTTTCTCACCAACGGACCGCAATCTGTCAGGTTCTGAAATAATGTCATCTTCACAGTTGAAGGAGTTTTAGTCCTGTATATACCATGCTACCAGAACACCTTTTCCACAAAGTAACTAAGACATTAAAAAAAAAAAAAAAACATTATTTTCCAAAAAACACTAATCAAAATTAGAGAACAACAATGACTGTAGCATAGAAAAAGATTACAATAAACATTTATGAAGGTTACAACAGTCAGCAATTAGTAGGAAGTGTACAGGCCTCTGCTCTGAATGACTTCAGCACATCTGCGGCCACAGGACAGCACTAGTCTCTCACACTGCTCTGGTGTGATTTTGGTCCACTCTTCTTCCAGTCTCCTCCACAGTTCAGTGACTGTAGTGGGTTTCTTGGCCATAACTTTGTCACCAAGGATTTTCCAGAGGTTCTCTATTGGGTTGAGATCGGGACTCTGGGCAGGCCATGTCATTATTTCAATGTTTTCAGTTTCAAGAAACTGCTTTACCCGTTTTGCTGTGTGACATGGAGCGTTGTTCTGCATGAACACTGCAGGCTGATTGGGTGATGAACGCATGGAAGGAACCATATGTTGTTGAAGAAGGTTCTGATAAACATTTGCATTCACTCTGCCATGTAGCTGTATAGGAGGCCCAACTCCTGCTGCAGAAAACATGCCCCAAACCATGACAATTTCTCCTCCAGTTTGTGATGTTGTAAAGATTCAATATTCTTAAAATCACAGATTTGAAATGACCAACATGTCCTGCTATGGCTGATAGGGTCATCCCTTTGGCCTTCATCTGGACAACCTGCTGCCGGAGGCTTTCATTCACTTTAGAACGGCCCACCATCGTGCAGAGTCAGTGAAACTGGAAGTTAGGCTACCAGTTAAATAGGGGTTGACAGATAATCAAGGAAATTAGCACCAGGTACCAGATTAACACCAATAACTGGGAGTTATCTGAAAGTGTTCTCTAATTTTGATCAGTGTGTTTTCTGCAAAATATATATATTTTTTAAATGCCTTAGTTATTTTGTGGAAAAGGTGTTCTGGTAGCATGGTATAGACAGGACAAAAACTCCAACTGTTGAGCAGTGAAGATGACATTATTTCAGAATTGTTCAATTGTTTATAAATTGTTCTCTAATTTTAATTGCCAGTGTAGATCATAAACCTTAATAAACACACGTAATTTTATTTTGATACAGAAAAACTGCAGCTTTGTGTTTAGTTGGATTTGTTTAGGGGAACTTTTTTCGGACAAGTTAAAGCAGAACCGGACCAAATTGGTCAGTGAGGGTCTCTGTCTTATATGTGTATGGTGAAATCTCCAGGTCACGTGATGAAGGAAACAGGAAAAAAGCCCATTTTTCCTGAAGGAATCTATGCTGTGATAAAGGATCCAGTAGATCCCGCATTCCGCACTAAATTCAGAAAGCTCATGTCTTCATGAACATGTATCTGCTCCACACTTCCCGTATGACCTCCGCTTAGAAAGCCATGATCTGCTTCTGTTTATGGGAAATCAGCCTGAGCATTACAACAACTCCAGGATCACCTTGGAACAACCAAACAATCTCAGTGTTCTCATGTCAGATCCTCCTCAATAAACTCAGAACATCATCAAATCCAACTGAGGAATTTGGGCTGAAACTGTTGGCGTCCATTTCAGCTGCTGTGCCGCAGTTTCCCTGCGGTCTTTCCACAAACTCCATTACATAGAAAACACAAACGCATTATTCCGATAGAAAGTCGTTTCTAGGAAAAACTCACCCACTTTTCTTCAGCACTGTTGGGTTCTTGGACATGAATCTCACTTCTTCTGGCTGCTGTTGAAGACCTTTGTGTTTTTCTCCTCCAAATGGAGTCGAGGCTGAGAAACACTTTCACTTTTGGAAAACCGAATCGAGTCTTTGAACCGACACTTTGTCGAATTGGAAACGGAATTATTTTAATCGCACTCCGTCAAGTTCAATTTAATGAGCAAGAACTAAAAGAGAAAGTGCTGTGATTTATAACAGCATGTAGTGCAGATGTTGTGGAGGAGAGAAAAAAATCTGCCTTTTTCTCCCTTTACAAACTGCTCCATCCTGAATTCTTCATCTTTCACCGACACAGCAACAGAGCAACCGAGCAAAATAAACGGACCCTGACAATAACTACGATATATACACACACACACACACACACACACACACACACATATATATATATATATATATATATATATATATATATATACATATATACATACATACATTATATATATATATATATATATATATATATATATATATATATATATATATATATATATATATATATATATATATACACAGAGAGAGAGAGAGAGAGAGAGAGAGAGAGAGAGAGTGACGTCGGCATCACGCCCCGTCACAAAACCAGGCAAGCGCTCCGAACATGACAACCATGGGGGTGCTGAATGGACAGCGCCATATCAGCACCCTGTTGTGGACAGCTGCAGAGCACAAGGCAGCGGGGCGGAGCGGCATAACGAGCCACGGCTGGAAGCTCATAAGGAGAAAATCTCTATGTTACGACCGTAACCCTAGTTACCAGAGGGAACGAGGAACGAGACGCTACGTCTCCGTGCCACAGTCCCTGCATCGCTTACCTTTTCCCGTGCAGAAACTAGCGTCCTCTCCATCTCGCAACTATTTGTAGCTTCCTGGTTTACGCGACGTCGCATGTCGATGACGTCACGTCGAAACGCCTATTGGTCAAATCCCGGCCGAGAACAACACGTATTTGGGGCGGCGCTACATCGGAAGATCCGGCAGACGCGGCGTTAAGGAATAATTCACATTCCGATACAAAATTGCACTTTTTCCCCCGGCTCTCCTATACACCACAAATAAAGACACAATGTGATTTGACTGATATCTATCTATCTATCTATCTATCTATCTATCTATCTATCTATCTATCTATCTATCTATCTATCTATCTATCTATCTATCTTCTATTTTTCTATCTATCTAATCTAATCTATTAATCTAATCTAAATTCATTGTGCTGGATGACCAACACCTTGCTCTTGCTGAGGATGTGGGATTTTAACACTTAATGGAGTATTTGGAGATTCGCATGTTGCCAATTTCATCTTTGACACGATTTTGTCCCAAATAAGTACAAACAAATGAGTGAATTCATTTTGAAATGTTTGGAAAATGTTGCCATGATCAGATTTACATCTGGAGCTCAGACGTGTGTCCTGTAAATCATCACTAAGCCTGACTTACTGAATTATTTTATTCTGATCTCTGGTATAATATATATATTATATATATCTAACCGCACACCAGGCATTTGTAGGTATTTGGACTTTGAAATTGTTTTTAAGTTGAAAACACTTGACATATGGATTTTTCTTCTGGAAGCTTTTCATGTGTAACTCCACCAGAAGCGAAGAAAAACGAGGCAGCAGAGCATTAAGCAGCGCTCATACTGAGCTAGGGATTAAAATCTGAACCAAAGATAGACTAAAGACACCAGGAAATGTTAAATGTCCATGGGGAAATCATTCTTATTAATAAATCATTATTGGAACAGGTCAAAGTCATGCCAGTCACTCATAATGTAGGAAACTATCCAGCTAGTCAATTACTTGGTCACGACTGTCAGCACTCACACTGAGGGATTGTGTACTTGAATGACTTCATACAAAAGAATGAACTCATAAATGTTCTTTTTTTATATTATATCTGATTCAGGGAAGCTTTTGTTCAGGAGACACTTGCTGAGTGACGGTAAGAACAATTTTATATGTATTTTCACTGTATATAGTATAGGTGTAGCTGCACTGGTTCAATCAATAATGCCCACGCATCGTACTGATGTTGTTTGAGTTTATTCACACACTCTCTCTCACTCGCTCTCTCTTCAAACACCGTGAAAACTATAAAAAATATAAACATATAACATTCAAATACACATCTCACAATCACAATAAACATCCACAAACACAATCCATTCATAATTAGTCCCAATCACGACATTACAATACACAATACACTTATATACAACTTATATATAAAACACCTAACACATTCTACATAACAGCACATGAACAACATTATAATATTCGACACAATATTAACATTTACCGTGTCTTTTGAACCACATGCAGATAAATGGTAATTATTTGTGCAAGCCGTTCATATCAGCATGTTCACGTGTCCATGTCTTTGCTACGCTCTGACCCATAATTCCCTATTCCCGCGCACAACACTGGCATCACGTGTACATCACATCGTTTAAAGAAACATGCACATACACATTCTCTGAACATTACGTTTCATTTTTAACCTTCTGTTTAAACTTCCATGAAATAAAATGAACTTGAAATAACAACAAAAAACAGTTAAACTGTCTTGCAGACATTTACAGGTTGTTCCCCAAATTCTCGCAATACATGGCCCCGGTCATCCTCTCCTTAATACAGTGCAGTCGCCCTGTCCCATGTGGAGAAAAACACCCCCCAAAGCATGATGCTACCACCCCCATGCTTCACAGTAGGGATGGTGTTCTTGGGATGGTACTCATCATTCTTCTTCCTCCAAACACGTTTAGTGGAATTATGACCCAAAAGTTCTATTTTGGTCTCATCTGACCACATGACTTTCTCCCATGACTCCTCTGGATCATCCAAATGGTCATTGGCAAACTTAAGACATGCCTGGACATGTGCTGGTTTAAGTAGGGGAACCTTCCGTGCCATGCATGATCTCAAACCATGATGTCTTAGTGTATTACCAACAGTAACCTTGGAAACGGTGGTCCCAGCTCTTTTCAGGTCATTGACCAGCTCCTCCCGTGTAGTTCTGGGCTGATTTCTCACCTTCCTTAGGATCATTGAGACCCCACGAGGTGAGATCTTGCATGGAGCAGTGGACATGCACAGTGGACATGCACCTACGATAACAATTTCAGACCCCTCCATGATTTCTAAGTGGGAGAACTTGCAAAATAGCAGGGTGTTCAAATTCCTTATTTTCCTCACTGTATATGTATATGTATATGTGTGTGTGTGTGTGTGTGTGTGTGTGTGTGTGTATATGTATATATATATATATATATATATATATATATATATATATATATATATATATATATTTAAAAAATTTTTTGTGTGTGTATATATGTCTTTTATATAATGCAATTATAATGTTGTTTTTTTTTTCTGTGGGTGCAGAATGATAGTTCATCACGTGATGTGCTGTCTACACATGCCACTGCTGTTGTGATGACTGCAAGAGAAAACCATCATCTCTCTCAGGTTAGTATCAGTAAGCAAATAAATGGTAAATAATATATATAATACAGTGGTACCTCGACTTGCGAGTTTAATTCGTCGCGTGAAGTGCGCGTAACTAAAATTACTCGTATGTCACATTAATTTTCCCGATTGAGATGCAATTAATCCGTTCCGGACCCCCAAAAAACACTGTGGCGTGTTCAACGGAGTGAATGCTGGCCCTCTTTTTAAATTCCAGCCCTGACTGGCTTTATATGATTCACTCGTAACCCGAATTTTAGTTTGCAACTCAAAGAAAAAAAATCGTCTGAGAGACGGCTCGTATCTCGAAAAACTCGTAAGTTGGGACACTCGTAAGTCGAGGTACCACCATGTGTGTGTGTGTGTGCATGTATGCTTGTTTGTTTAACGTTAGCTTTGTTTTGTTTTTTTCCCCCTCCAGAGTGGTGTGAATGACATTGTGGCAGCAGTTCAGGAGTATCAAGCTCAGTTGTTGAACAACTTGAGAAGTCAGCTACAAGCAAGGTTCAATGAACATCCAGGAATTCAGCTCCGACAACAGGGTTTAGGAATTTTTGACCACTTTAAAGATCCATTTGCTGCAGTTTCTACAACATACAGGCAAGACAGTGTCATAAAAGAGAAATTCAGTTTTGTAGAAGCAGAAGACATTTCAGTTGGATCAGCAGTATGCTGTCAGAAAAGAGAGAAAAAAAGAAAGCTCTGCATGAAAAACAAATGTTTCCATTATATACTGCTGAGTTGCTGTCTCATCCAAAAATCCTTGCCATGATTAATAGTGGACCTCAGAAATGCAGCAATGGGTATTTTTAGGACATAATAGACAGTGATCTAATGCTATCACACCCTTTATTTTCCTCTAGACCCTCTGCTTTACAGATAATCCTTTATTCAGATCAAATTGAAATATGTAATCCACTTGGGTCTTATTCTTCAAAGAATAAGTTGCTGATGTTCTACTACACTTTGGGCAACATTAATCCAAAGTACAGGTCCAAATTAGCTTCAATCCGCCTTCTTGCCATTGCGAAGCAAAATGACCTCTCAGAATGTGGAGTTGATGCAATATTGACAAGATTGCATGAGGACTTGGCAAAGCTTTATAATGGTGTAAAAATGTATCTTGAAAGTGGTGAACATGAAATATTTGGAGCTGTGGTTTCCATATGTGGAGATACTTTAGCTCAACATGGGATGTGTGGATTTAAAGAGGGAGTGGGCTTTGCATTCAGTAAATGCCGCCATTGTGAGTGGCTTTTTTGAGGACATGCAAATGTTTTTAAATGAAGATAACTTCAGAACACTGGAATGAAGATAACTTCAGAACACTGGAAAGACATATTAGACAGTGCAATGACATTGAGAAAGCCAGCACGGAGTTTCTTAGGAACAACCTGAGAACTACATATGGAATAAACCGAAGGAGCAAAGTAATAGATTTTCCTGCCTTCAATTTAATCCAGCAAACGCCTCAAGATATAATGCACATAGTTCTTGAGGGCATTGCTCCCTTGGAACTTCAGTGTGTGTTAAAACATTTGGTTCATTCGGGACAACTGGACATGGATGGTTTCAATGCTGACATAATTGGTTACCCATACTCTCCACTAGATACTAGAGCTAGGTCTAGTCCTATTGCATACAGTACATTAGCTTCCAATGACAATAAACTGAAGCAGTCCTCAGGTCAAATGCTTGTTTTGCTCAAAATATGTTTTAAAATTTTTCTTACAATTTTTGCTATGTCAGCAGTTTCCTCTGTACAAAAATACATCCTTTAACGTCCCTCGTGGCTGTTAACATCCACAAAGATTCATGTGCTGTAAAAATATATCAGATCAACATTTGTTTCCACTTTTTCACTTAAATCTGTTAATCAACCTCAGTTCTGATCAAAACAAAAAAAAAAAATTTTTAATTGCCAATTGAATTAGTGATGACAGAAACTTGGGGAAAAAATAAAATTACTGAAATTTGATATAAAAAGTAATTGTAAACTGGATTTTCTTTGACCATTTATCACAGGCTTTCATGACTCTTATGCATGGTTAGTTTTTGCAGCATCAGCTTGAATTATTTTCATCCTCATTTGTCCTCAGTGGCTGATTTTTCCCCATTGACTCCCATTAGAACGACATTTTTTAATTGCTCCACCATGACATTATACATGAATGCATTTTTAGAAGTTATTAGCACCCCCTGTTGGGAAGAGATTACATTTGCGTTTTTGACTGTTGACCACTAGGTGGCGACACGAGACCATGAAATAGAGCTGTGGAGAGAAAGCTTAGTTTCAGGCTTTCCTATGGAGTTTTCTAGTATGTGTGTGTTTGCCTGTGAGAGAGAGGGTAACCTTTGTTCACTGACCTTGATAAATTCTTTTTCTGTAAAAAAGTCTACTCCACATCAGATTTCTGAACATAATTTATTACTGCAGCAACAACAACAACAACAACAACAACAACAATACAAAAAATGCAACAACCTTCAAACTATAAAATAAACTATAAAGCGTGCGTGTGCATGTGTGCGTGTCTAGTGTTCCCAGCAGTCCTTGCAACAAATAACTTGGTGATTTTTGCACGTAAATTCACCACATTTAAGTGCGCACTGAACGATTCTTGCAGCCCGTACACGTTCCCCTCTGAACTGAGCTGCTGGTGCCTGCTGGCATCTGAGGGGCACGTACAGGGGTCTGTAGCTCCTGCACAAGTGCAGCAGCAATTGGTGCACGGGGCAAGTGCTGTCTTCTTAAAATTGCTGCTGAGATCATTGAGTTGCCCAACTCCTCTAAAAAAAAGCCTCCTTCTGAAGAGCTTATGTTGATTCCAGGAGGGATCAATGGTTGTGAAAATGACATTATAACCTGAGATGTCCATCATATTAAAAAATAACGTTTGTGGCCACCGCTTAGTCTTCCGTCTGCAGCTGTAGGTGGCGACAACCTACAAAGATACAAGAACAAGAAAACAATAAGTACACACTTCATCTATACTTTTACTAAAACTAACAGCTTCATTCTAAAGCTGCACATGACAATGAGAATAATCATGCAACGTACTGTACATGCAAACACAAACTGTATCTCCTACATCTCTCTAACAAGCACATGAATTCAGTAAAAATGATCTGAAATAGGAGATGGCACATACCTTGTCTAAATTGTCGACCCCTCCCTTACAGCGGTTATAGTCACAGCTGCCTCACGGTACCTTGTGCTCAAAACAATCACATTCCTCCCCTGTTTGGGAATGTGACTGACAGCTGTTGTGTTCCTGGTGAAACCAAAGATGGAGGAGGGGACAGGTCTTCCTTTAACCTGCAGCAGGTTCCAACTAGGAAAAGTTTTTTTCGGAGGAGCTCCTCTGCAAGCTTATAACTTGTAAAGAAGTTGTCTGTCGCAGCAGACAGTGACTCCCTGGAGTCCCTCAGTCATCTCCTTTACAACACGCATGCCTTGTCCCACCTCTGCAGCATCCCCGATCTTCCCCAGATATGGTGCACAGCGCCAGGCATACGATGTAGCCACATCAGCCGTGACCCAAAGTTTTAATCTATATTTTGCCAGTTTCATAGGCATATACTGTTTGCTGTTCGTTTCATTGTCAAATGACCAGCAGGAAGTAATGCGTGTTTTATTCCACTTACCTTGTTTTTGTTTAGTCTGTACTTCTCATCAACAAAAGGTAGTTCTGAGAGCTGATTCACATATTCTGATTTTCTCAGACATATCAAGGGTGGTTGAGCAAAGGTCACACGCACGCGCACACACGCGCACGCGCACGCACACGCACACACACACACACACACACACACACACACGCACTATAATACTCCATAAAAAAATTCCATAGAAGCCAGAAACTAAGCTTTCTATCCACAGCTCTATTACAAATGTACCCTCTTCCTCCTAAATGTTTTAACGGGAGTCAATGGGGAAAAATCATCTCTCTCGTGCACGCGCTATAATTTTATACTATGACATGATTGGGAAAGTATGGCCGGTTTTTACGTTTTTCTATTCACAGCTCTATTTCATGCTCTCTTGGCGCCACCTAGTGGACAACAGTAAAAAATGCAAGTGTGACCTCTTTCCTGATGAGGGCACCAAAAAGTTTTAAGAATGCATGCATATCTAATGTAATTTTGGAGCAATTAAAAAAATGTCGTTTTAATAGGATGTGGAAAAATCATCAAAATAATTTAAGCTGATGCTGCAAAAAAACTAACCATGCATAAAAGTCATTTTTTTCCCAGTCTTTGACACACCCAAGCCTGTGATAAATCGTCAAAGAAAATCCAGTTTACCAGAAAATCCAGTTATTTCAGTGATTTGAATTTTTTTTCCCAAAATTTCTGTCATCACTAATTCAATATGCAATTAAAAATAAAAATCCTGGATTTTTTTTGTAGTTGATCAGAACTGAGGTTGATGAACAGATTTAAGTGAAAAGAGTGGAAACAAATATTGATCTGGTATATTTTTATATCACTTGAATCTTTGTGGATGTTGCCATCCAGGCCAGGTAAAAATGGGCCCTATTAACGAGGTAGTGCATATTTTTCATTCATTCTTGAACTTCTGGAAATTTTGCTTTCACCTGTTATATGTCTTGAGACTATTGAGAAGTTCAAAGTACTTATTGAAATGCATCTTAAACATTTTAAGGACCTTTTTCCCAAGAATAATATTACACCTAAACAACATTACTTGACTCATGTTCCATCCCAAATTAAACAGTTAGGACCAATGCTCCATCACATGTGCATGAGATTTAAATCCAAACATTGTTTTTTTTTAAAAATGGGTTTCAAAAGTAAATTTAAAAATGTATGCAAGTCCTGAATTCGGCACAATCAAATGTTTGAATGTTGTCAGAATGTGAGCTATTTTACCCACCCCATGTTTACTAGTGAATGTGTTTTGGGACCAGTATTAGAAGTAAAAAATATGCCATATTTAAAAGGAAAAGTGAGGGATTACTTTGGAGTTGATCAGATAAACTATGCAGTGTCTGTTAAGTGGATTACTTTGAATGGTAACAAATACATGAATGAAAAAACACTACTTGTGTGTATGGCAAATTCTAGTAGCCTACCTGAGTTTGCACTTGTGCGGAACGTATGTGTCATAAATTCATCTATGTATTGTTTTGAGTGTCAGAGGTACAGTACTGTCTGTTTTGACAGAGACTACATGTCTTATAAAATTGAGGTTTCCAACCTGGCAGAGGGAACAGAACTACAGGGAGTGCAGAATTATTAGGCAAATGAGTATTTTGACCACATCATCCTCGTTATGCATGTTGTCTTACTCCAAGCTGTATAGGCTGGAAAGCCTACTACCAATTAAGCATATTAGGTGATGTGCATCTCTGTAATGAGAAGGGGTGTGGTCTAATGACATCAACACCCTATATCAGGTGTGCATAATTATTAGGCAACTTCCTTTCCTTTGGCAAAATGGGTCAAAAGAAGGACTTGACAGGCTCAGAAAAGTCAAAAATAGTGAGATATATTGCAGAGGGATGCAGCAGTCTTAAAATAGCCAAGCTTCTGAAGCGTGATCATCGAACAATCAAGCGTTTCATTCAAAATAGTCGACAGGGTCGCAAGAAGCGTGTGGAAAAACCAAGGCGCAAAATAACTGCCCGTGAACTGAGAAAAGTCAAGCGTGCAGCTGCCAAGATGCCACTTGCCACCAGTTTGGCCATATTTCAGAGCTGCAACATCACTGGGTGCCCAAAAGCACAAGGTGTGCAATACTCAGAGACATGGCCAAGGTAAGAAAGGCAGAAAGTCGACCACCACTGAACAAGACACACAAGCTGAAACGTCAAGACTGGGCCAAGAAATATCTCAAGACTGATTTTCTAAGGTTTTATGGACTGATGAAATGAGAGTGAGTCTTGATGGGCCAGATGGATGGGCCCGTGGCTGGATTGGTAAAGGGCAGAGAGCTCCAGTCCGACTCAGACGCCAGCAAGGTGGAGGTGGAGTACTGGTTTGGGCTGGTATCATCAAAGATGAGCTTGTGGGGCCTTTTCGGGTTGAGGATGGAGTCAAGCTGAACTCCCAGTCCTACTGCCAGTTTCTGGAAGACACCTTCTTCAAGCAGTGGTACAGGAAGAAGTCTGCATCCTTCAAGAAAAACATGATTTTCATGCAGGACAATGCTCCATCACACACGTCCAAGTACTCCACAGCGTGGCTGGCAAGAAAGGGTATAAAAGAAGAAAATCTAATGATATGGCCTCCTTGTTCACCTGATCTGAACCCCATTGAGAACCTGTGGTCCATCATCAAATGTGCGATTTACAAGGAGGAAAACAGTACACCTCTCTGAACAGTGTCTGGGAGGCTGTGGTTGCTGCTGCACGCAATGTTGATGGTGAACAGATCAAAACACTGACAGAATCCATGGATGGCAGGCTTTTGAGTGTCCTTGCAAAGAAAGGTGGCTATATTGGTCACTGATTTGTTTTTGTTTGGTTTTGAATGTCAGACATGTATATTTGTGAATGTTGAGATGTTATATTGGTTTCACTGGTAAAAAGAAATAATTGAAATGGGTATGAATTTGTTTTTTGTTAAGTTGCCTAATAATTATGCACAGTAATAGTCACCTGCACACACAGATATCCCCTAAAATAGCTAAAACTAAAACTACTTCCAAAATATTCAGCTTTGATATTAATGAGTTTTTGTGTTCATTGAGAACATGGTTGTTGTTCAAATTAAATCCTCAAATAAAATTAATCCTCAAAAATACAACTTGCCTAATAATTCTGCACTCCATGTAGTAAATGCAGACAACCTTGTAGATGTCACACCATATTACAGTTTCAGTCATAAAGACATTACACATGTCCCTATAAAATATTACCCTGGAGATGTGGTTGAATTACATAAAGCTTTAAATATGTTAAAAATAAAATAAATAAATGTACTGTTCTGTATATTTGTGTTTTAACTAATTTTAAGTGTATAACCATTTTGTTTTATTTCTTTATCATTGTGAAGTTTTAAATGAATGTTCAGTACAACTCCAGCTCAGTCAGCAGCAGAATGTTTTCTGTTTTTTTAAGAAAAAAAACATTATTTTTGTGTTCTCAAATTGCAGCTGAAAGAGTAAACTCGTAATGAACGTAGATTATTCCTTAGAGGAGATTTGAAAGTTAGTGCTGTCTTATTTGACAGCCACAGATATAAATCAGTAAGATGTGATTGTGCTGAATACATTCATTTCACTATTGTATGTGTTCATGATGCAATTCTTTTTCTGTGTTTTCAGTAAAAAATAAATCACAATCGATCAACTTTTCACCAACGTGTTTATGTTCACACAAGCAATGTCTTTTGAATTTAAGTATTGACAAAAACATGAACCATTCTTAAGATTCTTGATTTTAGAATGGTACAGTATTGGTCTTAAAATGAGCACAAAAATTAAATTAAATGTGCACTTTATACTTGCACTTTATAGCTGTTACTTGTTTTTAGTGAAATTTTGCTTAAAAAAAAAAAGGTAACATTTACTTGCCTAGACTGAGGAAGAATAATTTTCTTACTTTGAGATTTATAGTCTAATGTTCAATGTGATTTTTAAGAATCTTTATCTTTCATGGCAAAAAAACAAGAGATATTTTCTAGAAATAAGCTTTTTTCCCTTTTTTCCATTTCAGTTTTTGCAGTGCAGGATTATGGGTAGGGCAATAAATTAGAGCAACAGGGTTAGGGTGAGGGATATAATTTTGTGTTACATGGTTAGGGGTAGGGTAATAAATTAGGGACACAAGATTAGGGGTAGGGTTATGAGTAAGGGCAACAGGGTTAGGGGTTGGGTTATAAATTAGAGTTACAGGGTAAGGGCTAGGGTTATGAAGTAGAGTTGCAGGGTTAGAGGGTATGGTTATAATTTAGGCTTACAGGATTAAGAATAGGGTTAAATTTAGGGTTACAGAATTAGGGGTAGGGTTATAAATTATGGTTACATGGTTAGAGGTTGGTTATAAATTAGTTTCACAGGGTTAGGATTATAAATTAGAGTTAGGGTAGGGTTATAATTTTGGGTTACAGGATTAAGGGTAGGGTTATAATTGATGGTTACCAGGTTCAGGGTGGGTTAACAAATTAGAGTTTCAGGATTAGGGGTAGTGTTTGAGTCACAAATTAGAGTTGCAGGGTTAAGGGTGGGGTTATAAATTAGGGTAACAGGGTTAGATGTATGCTTATAATTCACGGTTAGGGTCATAATTTAGGATTACAGGGTTAGCAGGTATGGTAACAAATTAGGGTTACAAGGTTAGTGATAAGGTTATAAATTAGGGTTAGGGTAGGGTTATAAATTAGGGTTACATGATTAGCGGGTAGGGTTATAAATGAGGGTTACAGACTTAGGGGTAGGGTTATAAATTATGGTTACAGGGATAGGGTAGGGCTTTAAGTTAGGGTTATATGGTTAAGGGCAGAATTATAAATTAGGGTTACAGGGTCAGAGGTTGGGTCATAATTTAGGGTTACAGGGTTAGGGAGCAGGATTATACTTAGGGTTAGGGGGTATTGTGATAAATTAGGGTTACAGGGTCAGGGGTAGGGTCATAATTTAGGGTTACAGGGTTAGGGGTAGGATCATACTTAGGGTTACAGGGTTAGGCGTAGGGATAAACGTTAAGGTTACAGGGTTAGGGGGTAGTGTGATAAATTAGGGTTACATGGTTAGGAATAGTGCTATAATTTAGGGGTACAGGGTTAGGGCACATGGTAATAAATAAGGGTTACAGGTTTAGGGGTTGGGGTTGGGGCGAACACCTACATGGATAAGGGTGGGGAAGGGCTATAAGTTAGGGTAACAGGGTAGGTGTATTGTTAAATTAGCATTTTCCAAGTTTGCTTTGTAGAATTAAAGAGTTATATTTATATTAAATTTGTAATCTGGCGTACCAGTGTAGATTTATTTATTGCTAGAGACTCAAAGTACTTTTGTACGTCGCTCTGGATAAGGGCGTCTGCTAAATGCTGCAAATGTAAATGCTAAAAATTAGGGTAACAAGGTAGGGTCATAACCTACATGGATAGGGGTGGTGTAAGGGTGTACATTATTGTTACAGGGTTAGGGGTAGGGTTATAAATTAGGGTTACAGGGTTAGGGTTATGCATTTTTAATGCCCCTTATATCACAGGCAGACCATCCATGGGGTTACAGGAAAAAGTAGCAAAGTGGGAGTGAGCAATTTTTTTCATTTCAGGTGCCTTGTTTGACATTAAACAGATTAAATTGTCATTATTTCTAATAATTTTGGTTAAAATTGTAGGCTTGCCAGAAGCAGCCAGCTGCCGGTCGATCAGTCCTCTGCTTGTATCATGACTAATTGGAATGGGTTAATTTATTTATTAACCAATCTTAACTATAATTTATTCCATGCAAGTGTGTGAATAATCAACGATTTGTAACCCTTCCTATAGTTTCTATAATAAAACTGATTAGTGAAAAGTGCTTGCTGTAATATCACTATTAACACGGTGTGCCTCAGGGGTGGATCCTGTGGCAAGTGCTATTATGAATGGGGGGAGGACGGAAAAGAGGAGGAAAGATGGAAAAAGGAAGAAGAATGAGGGTTGATGTGGTAAACGGTGCAGCTTCAACTACTGTTGAACTCTATACTTTAGGAAGGGGGTTTTATGGCTGAAAAGAGAGGTTGAATCTTGTAATTCTCTGTCTATTTGCTGTGTTAAAATATGTTTATAATGTCCTCAGTTGTATGTAATGTAATGCTGTATAGTTCTTCTGTGTTGTGCATATGAGTAAGCCACTGTGAGTTACGGTTCTTCTCTGTGTGTGTGTGTGTGTGTGTGTGTGTGTGTGTGTGTGTGCTGCTCTGACCGTGAGACTGATGTGTCAGCAGCAGTTTAATAAATATGCCTAAAACGGCTAAAGATGATTAATCTCCATCGTCAATTTATCTTCCGGATGCATCGCTAGCTGCAACAGTAGTGTAGCACAACTCAACATGCAGTGTTGATTCCATACACCACAGCAGGAAGGTGGAGGTCCCAGTCATTGTGGCGGTCATTCACATACTTCCTGAGGTAAAGCTTGATGTTTTGATTTGTCCTTTCATCCTGTTCACATCAATGCATTTATAAAGTTAATGAACAACTGTAAAACAACAATAAAACCAGAGATGTATAAAGTACTAGAGACTCAGACTTGAGTAAAAGTACAAGTGCTCTATCAAATAAGTGACTTGAGTAGAAGTTGAAGTTCTCTTTAAGCACCATACTTAAGTGGAAGTACTAAAGTATTGCAAAAATTTGTTTATTTTAAAATTTACTACTCAAGTACTGAAAGTAAAAGTACAAGTATTGTGTTATGTAGTTATTGAAGAAAGCAGTCAAAAGACATCATATTGTTTTGTTTATTTTAAATATCTTGTCAAACAGATTTGAAACAATGTTCTGAAAAGAATATTTAAATTGTGCCTTTTTACTCCACAGCTGATTCCCTTCTTAAACTAGTGTGCATCAAGCAGTCATTTTTTGGAACTTGCACATTTCCTTTTCATCCTCAACTTGTCAGAGCAACTAAAAGATCTGAAAGGCCAGTAGGCCACATGCAAGTATTTCCTATGTAAAAACAAAAGTGATTAGAACACCTAAAAACACTTTGTAAACAAACAGAACAAGTTTTCCCGTTTCCCCTTTAAAGCCCCCATGATCAGTTGAAAGTGAAGGAGTTGAAGGTGGAATTTTTGGGTTTTCCATGTTGAAAACTAACTAAAGTGCTCTCAATGCAGGCAGGCAGCGCTGTCTTTTTTGATCGTCTGATTTGCTCAATGATGAGCCAGCTTATTCAAACCTGTGACAGAGCCATCTACTGCTCTGGCAGTGATAATTGTTATGCGGGATATGGAGGCCGAAGTATAGAAAAAACAAAGGTTATTTACAAAACAAGGCAGAGCCAACATAAATACTTGCAGTGCAAAGTATATTCCGGTGGTGCGCTCCGTAAACGGTCCCCACGAATCTCCTGAACTGTTGAAAGGCAGTTGGTGAATAGGTAATCCCAAGCGCGGCGCTGAGCAGTCACGGGTGAAACGTCGTGCTAACGCGTGAACGTAGATCCAAAACAGTGCCGGGAGGATCGGGGTAATCCGGGGTACGTGTTGGAAATGAAGCACAGCCGTGGAGAGAGTGAGGAGTCCTAAACGAAAAGGTGCAGTGAAATTAAATGCATGTAATGAAACAGACCGAAATGAGCCTACACTTACGTACAATAACAGACCAGGAGTATGAGTGAATGAGGGGTTTACATAGGAGCAGGTGATTAGTGAGTGAATGAGTCTCAGGTGTGTTCAATGAATGAAGCCTGGCGCTTTTGAGAAAGCGGAGGCAATGACGGCCCCCAAAGGGGGCGTGGCAGGTGGATTCCTGACAATAATGTGGGTTTGGAATGATTTGTAACATTTTTTATAATTGTAATGAGTAACGATTCAGAACATAAAAAATCTATTAGAGTAAAAGTAATAAACTCATCGAAAATATGTACTGAAGTAAAAGTGGAAGTAGGAGAAAAGAAATAAAAATACTCCAGTAGAGTACAGATACGGGCAATTATGTTCGCACATGTACGAGAGTTGGTACGCACATAGATCTCATTGACCCGAACAACTTTCGCCCTAAAAACTATGAACTCTGCCCAACAGGAAGTCGGCCATTTTGGATTGTTTTATAAGTGCATGCGGTGAACTTTTAAATACTCCTCCTAGGGAATTCATGCAATTGAGATCAGACTTGGCCAGCATGACGCAGAGAAGCGCCATGGCATTTAACTTTTAAATTTGGCACACACATCACAGTTGTCGGCTGTTAAGTGTGGACAAAATGGTCAGAGAAAAGAGTGTCTTTCTTAAGTGGCTCACTAGTGCCCCTGTTTGTCTAACATGTGGGATTTCTTTTAACTTCAGTCCCCAAATGGGTCAGTAATGACATAAAATAGTCCATACATGTAAATTGAAATTTGGATATTTTTACAAATAATTATAATTATTTGTTAAGAAATAAGTTATGTTTGTAATATCAGAAGTGTTTTCCAGGTTAATTTGTCCCTAGCAGCATACAATACAGACTCTTTTTTTTAGGTATGCTTTAATATGGATTGTCAAGATATTGCAAAAGCAGAGGGTGTGCATGGCCTGACGTTTTTTTCTGAAGACTAGGGCACAGTTTACTGTCTCAGATCAAATGAGAGAATCAACGAAGAACCAGCACAAAAATAAGAACAGTGCTTAACCATGTCAATAACATAATACAATAGTGTCAGATTTTAAGCGATAGCACACTGGGTCTCATTCATTAAGCATGTGTACACAAACATCTGTGTGAGATGTGCATACAGATGTTTTCACAAACAGTCATTCAACAAAAACGTTCCTATCAAAATTCAATAAAAACTAAAACCACTCGTGCGTAATAATCACAGGCTATAATCAAATACTAGGCTATAATGTTTATTATAATGTTGATATGTAAAATTTGTATGATTTATATTTTGTATTATAATATAATATTTTCTGTATTATATATTATACATGATCTGTTATTATTATATACATTATGTTATACATTATTATTATAGCCTACTTGATCTACTGTCTGTTTTATTTTAGATACAGATGCGCCTCTCTGTCATATTACTTAAATGGCATATATTTGTTAACGCATCAAATACTTCTTTAATGTTACTCCGGTCGGTGGACAGCACTGGCTTCCTCCAGCGACAGCATAACCTCCCAAATAAAAAATGCAAAGCATAAATACAAAACACGTATGCAGTTATTAGCGAATGAGACCCATTGTATTGAAATATAAACTCGAATTGTAACAGGAAGGCAGTGCAGAGCACTTCACAATGAAGATATACTAAAATATTCCTTGTGCCAACAGTCTGTATGATGCAATTTGTATCAACTATATCCTTAGAAAATACAGAATGAATTACAGAAATACAGTCACATGTTCTGTCTCACAACACTGGGTATGTTATTTTCTTTGCTGAAAAACTTTTATCAACATTTTTACACTTAGTTATATGGTGTTTTATTTTTTAACCAGATTGTTTAACAGCATTCTGGAAGGTGAGAAGATGCCTGAGGAATGGAGGAGGAGTGTGTTGGTACCGATCTTTAAGAATAAGGGAGATGTGCAGACCTGCAGTAACTACAGGGGAATTAAGTTGATCAGTCACACCATGAAGTTCTGGGAAAGAGTAGTGGAAGCCAGGCTGAGAGAAGAGGTGACCATCTGTGAGCAACAGTATGGTTTCATGCCGAGGAAGAGCACCACAGATGCCTTATTTGCTTTGAGGATGTTGATGGAGAAGTATAGAGAAGGACAGAAGGAGCTGCATTGTGTGTTTGTGGATTTAGAGAAAGCGTACAACAGAGTGCCAAGAGTGAAGGGACATGTATGAGGAGGAGTTCAGGTACCTGGGGTCAACAGTGCAAAGTAATGAAGAGTGTGTTAGAGAAGTGAAGAAAAGAGTGCAGGCAGGGTGGAGTGGATGGAGAAGAGTGACAGGAGTGATTTGTGATAGAAGAGTATCTGCAAAAATGAAAGGGAAAGTTTATAGGACTGTGGTGAGACCTGCGGTGTTGTATGGATTAGAGACAGTGGCATTGAGTAAAAGACGGAGGTGGAGCTGGAGGTAGCAGAGCTGAAGATGTAAAGGTTTTCGTTGGGAGTGACGAGGATGGACAAGATTAGAAATGAGTTTATTAGAGGGACAGCGCATGTAGGATGTTTTGGTGACAAGGTGAGGAAGGCGAGATTAAGATGGTTTGGACATGTGCAGAGGAGGGACATAAATTATATTGGTAGAAGAATGCTGAGGATGGAGCCACCAGGTAGGAGGAAAAGAGGAAGGCCAAGGAGGAGGTTCATGGATGTGGTGAGGGAAGACATGCAGGTAGTTGGTGTGAAAGAGGCAGATGTAGAGGACAGGGTGGTATGGGGACAGATGATCCGCTGTGGCGACCCCTAATGGGAGCAGTCGAAGAAGAAGAAGAAGTTGTTATATTGTGTTTTAATACCATTTGTGTAAAGTCTATAATAACAAGCAAGTACACTGCAGGGACTTGAACCCCATTCAGGTGGTTGACCTGGAGTACCATTACCAGTGCACTTTTTCTGGTATGCACAGTACTCACAATAACTGTTCTGTTATGATGTTACTCTACAAAATCCAATATTTTGTTCTATAGCAGAACACATTGCAAGAATAAGCTAAATGGTTACAGATATGTGTTTACTATGCCAAGATCATGCTGTTGCAATGCAAGAAAAAGAAACCTTTTGTAGGAAACTATTTTAAATCCTAATGGTTTTATAAACCTGAAGCAGAATGTACATGATTATTTTGTTAATGTAAATGTAATAAAAATTTAATCTGGTACTGGCTTAACAAGGATCAGTAGTCAAGATAACAGTAGTATGTTTCTCATGGTCCTTGTCTCCATCACCAAGTAACCACAACTGTGCCCTTAACAGGAATCCTACAAGATAAAAGTTCTATATTTTCCCATGGTCGTTGTCTCTATCACCAAATAAGTATTTACTACATCAAATGGTACACCTTTCATGTCAAGTCAAATACTTCAACAGAGAATCAGAGACCATTTGAATTGAAAGTTTAAATGAGCAGAAAATTCCCTCGTGTGTGCTAAAGTACACCTGCACAATATCTGTGTGTACTGAGAAATTTGTCATATGTTTTATGTACACATGGTCAATTAATGTTCCATTTTCTCTTGTAGGTTCCTTAACATGTTGAATAAACCCCCTATCTGCCATAAAAGAGCACACAGAATTAGACTTTAATGCATCATTATTAAAGTCTCCCACAAGCACAATGTTATTTGAAATTGAAGGCAGCTGATCAATTAACCTGCCCAGATTTTCTTTTTAAACTACACAAAGGGTATGTTTGTGGTCTATAAATAACACCAAGCAAAATATCATTTTCAGGAGCCATGTTTTAGTTACAGCAATACATGTTGGTTGTAAATGTTGAATAAACACATTTAAATCCTCTTTATGGCAACGCAAACTCTGTACATTCAGTATAAACACAGAAAAGGAACTATCTTGTACTGTCACTAATGATTCATCATGTGCCATAAAAGATGGCATTTCTTGAAGAGCTTCACAAATCTGATCATTACAGAAAATGGCCTTTTCACTAAAGTCTTTAATTATTAACCCTGACAAACTCCTTACCAGCTCAAAGCTACATAAGCCTGACCAGGTGCAAACACTTTACACTAACGACAGCAGTATCAACAGTTAAACCCTGAACTTTATGTACTGTGCATGCCCATGCTAGTTTTAAAGGAAACTGACGCTGAAAACCAGCTTTCATACAAACGTTTTCCTCTTCTACATAACAAGGTGTAGAATGGAGCAATTTTACTTCCTCAAATCAACATTGTTTTTGTCTTTTCAATCCCACATGACTATCATCAAACTAAACGTATACAGTTTCAGGTAACTTCTCTTTAGATGAACGTACGATATGAGTAACTACACCACAAACACCATTAACTAATCCATCATCAACATCTATGTTTTTAATTAACAGAACACGTGCATCTATGCCTAAAAGTTACTTTTCTGCCAAACATGTGTTATGAATCTTTACATGATGACCAGCTATTAACTCTATTTTCCGTGCATAATCCTCTGCCTCTATCGTTTCAATTTCCGGCCATGTTTTTATCACCTGCTTCAAGTTGTGCATATGAACTTGATCATTTGTAGCATAAATGTGCACAGATCCATTATCTTCCTCAACCTTGTCACAACTTGATATGATTAAATCATCTTTGTTTAGTGCAGTTGTTTTGCTTCTTTGCCTTAACCTGTTTAACATTTCAGCAAAATGACTGTCCTTTTGTCTAACAACCTGTGTGAGTTCAACAACACTAAAACATCTCCATAAACTCATTTCAGGTACGTCCACATACACTGCTTTTCCCTTCACAGGAGGCAATTGGAAAAAGTCCCCAACAGCAATTACTCACATCACCACAAGCAGACACATCTCTACTCTGTTTAATTTGACGTAATCTTCCATGTATATATATGCCAATAATTTATGATCAACCATAGATATTTCGTCTATGATTAGAATTTGAAGACCATGGAATTTTGCTCGTGTGGTGCGAGGGGTGCGGATGGTGCAGGGAGGGAGAGCCGAAGGGCTCGTCACACCCAAGCTCAACTTTATATACTAACCAAGTCGACTACGCCACCTGGGAGGGTTATACCCAGGAAATAGAAGTAAACCCCAGAGTTTATTAGGTCACACAAGTTCGATTCCCTTATTATTGAGTGTAGGCAGGAAACGTGGGCATCGTATAAAACAATACAAAGTTTATTGAAAACTTAGCTTTAAAATATAAAACAAAAAATGTTCTCGCTGGTGAATATGGTCCAATGACAATTACACAAATAAAAAAAAATACACAATCGGACACAAAATATTAAACAATAAATTTACACAACTTCCGAATGAACAAAACATAAAATCATTGCATACAGGGCTGGAGTTACCCACCGGAGTGATCAGCACTAATTATCAAAAAGCACACTTCCACACACACACCTCACCGTGAACTCAAAACACCCACTCATACACGTCAAAAGTGTCGTACAGCAAATGTAGAAATAGCACCACCAAAGACCTTTCACCCGTGGGACCCCAGCTCCTGAAAGAAACCAAAAGCAAAATAAATCTCAGACAGAAAGGAAGGAAACAGCGAATTAAGGTCACAATTCCACCGTAATATGATGGATAGTCACCAAGCACAATATGATTCACCATATACACCGCTTAAACAAAAACCAATGAAGAACTTGATTAAAAGGTTGAGGAAGCAAAACCCAAAAGGAGCGGCCACGTCGTCTTCAAGCCAGCCCGATACTTGCACGTTGCTCGACCCCACAGTAGACCAGACAATACCGGTTAAAACAAATCACAGAAGCCAAATGGCAGCAGCAGAATTCCCTTTTAAATAGTTGTAAGCCGAGGTTGTTCACTCGGCACGCAGCGAGGAGAAGTCGAATCGCAGCAATAATCACCCAGGACGAACAAGAAGAGAAGGAGAGAAGGAGGATAGGAGAGAAGGAGGATCCTATAATACAAACAATGATACAAGATATGAGTGACACAAGTAATTGCGCAACTACATGCTGTAATTCCCCCTAACAAACCGAAGCAACTTACCAAACGCGGATAGATAAGTTCCTGAGAATCAATTCACCGCTCAGGATACGCAGCCTTCAAATAACCTGCTGTTAAACTGAAGTTCAAGGACTGCACATTACTCACGCCACCTGACACGCGTTAAAGCTAAACATTGCTAAACAACTTCCTCATACCTGCAGGGAGGGCCATAAACAGATCCAAAGCAGCATCCAACAGGGACACACACTGAAAAGACAGGCTAAGGATACACAAATGAGCCATTAGTGCAATGAGCAAAGAAAAACTTATTAGCTAACACTACGTACTAGCAGCACATACCTGAAATGTCTTTAGCAACCACAAAAAGGGGAGGATCCGGGCGTGACACATGCCAGGCTCAAACCAACCCACTCTAAATAGTGCCTGCTCGCTACTGATTGGTGGTCAGGAGTGTCAATCACCACCTGAACCTCATTCATTCTGTCACAATCCACCCCCGGCTTCTGCATCGTCGCCCCGACGATGAACTAAACCCAAAAGCCCACCCTCTTAACTTTCAGTCCCAAGGACGGAATAAAACCACAGATGTACTACCCACTATACTAGACACTGTACCTGGTCCCAAGTATCGTGGGAGGTGATGTACATTAGAGTGCTGCCCAGCAGTACTCCTTCCAGTCCTTCTCACCACACTCTCCCCACCAAGCAGAGTGTAAAGGAGGGTTTATTAGTGGCTGCTCATTCAATCTTACCTCAGGGATTTCTTCTGATTCCTGGACTTCACCAGAACCCTGGGGTTCAGACTGAAGCATACTCCTAGGTGCTTGTCTACCACTAACCTGCGGTGTTTCAGGTACCAGAACAAACAAATCTCCCCCGTCCAATTCTTCTCGAGGCCGCACAGTTTCCACTAATGGAATGTCCTGCAACATGGGGGGAGAGTTCCTGCCAATCTGAAGTTTCAGCAAAGATCGGTGCACGTGCTTTAACTTGCCTAGATCTGTGATGGGAGCAATTGTATACACCACACCTCCTTCCTTAGGTGCCTTCACAATCTGGTACACCACGGAGCTCCACAGGTCATGGATTTTATGTCGACCTCTCACGCTATAGTCACGGAGATATACCAATTGACCCTCCTGCAGTTGTGATTCTCGTACCTGCAGATCGTGCCTGGCTTTCCGGCGGTCAGCAGAAGCACCCAACCGCTCGCGAGCCCCCTCAAAAGCCACCTGCAACCGATCCTGATGCTCCAGGACCCACCGATGAACGCTACCTGACTGTGGCTCCTCAACTCTGCCAAGCAGGAAGTCCACTGGAAGTCTAGGCTCCTGCCCAAACATAAAAAAATACGGGCATTCTCCCGTAGCTTGGTGAGGAGTAGTGTTGTAGGCGAACAGTACCTGTGGAAGACAAGATGGCCAGTCCCCCTTCCTTGACACAGGCAAGGTGCGCAAAGATTGTGCAGCGTCCGGTTAAAACGCTCACACTGGCCATTTCCAGCAGGGTGATATGGAGTAGCGTGACTTTTCAACTCCATATAAACAACACAACTGCTTAATAAGCGCTGACTCAAGTTACGACCCTGGTCCGAATGAATACGGCCAGGCACCCCAAATTTACAAAACCATTCAACAACCAGAACCTGTGCCACAGTCTCAGCTTGTTGATTTCTAGTAGGTACCGCCAGGGTGTATTTGGTGAAAATATCAGTCATGACCAACACATTCTCAAGACCGGAACTTGAGGGTTCCAACACAGTAAAGTCCAAGGCCAGAATGTCATTTGGCCGTGCAGTCAGCAGGTGTCCCATGAAACTAACAGGGGCAGGCTGGACACCCTTTGCACACTGGCACCTTTCACACTCATGGCACCACCGGCAATGTCAGAGGACATCCTGGCCAATAGCATCGTTGCCACACCAGCTGAGAGGTGCGCCCACCCCTGGTGCCCGTGCAGTTGATGCAATTGTGTCAACACCTCCGGTTTCATGGCCACCGGCAATAGCACTTGGAGGACCTCCTCTCCACCATCCGGGCGAAACACCCGGCGATAAAGCACCCCCTCCTTCTCCACCAGACGATCCCACTGCGAAACAAGAGCACAGCAGACCTAGAAAGTTTCTTACGCTCCTCAGAGCTAGGCAGCAATTTCTGCCTCCAAAACACCAGCAGCTCTCCAATAACTGGATCGGCCTGCTGCTGAGCCGACATATCACTGCTGGAATAACCAGGAAAAGATACAATCTGGTTTACCTGACTCACCAATCCACCTTGGTTCACTTGACGCAATGCACCAGGAACAGATACACCTGGGCACAAATCCTGAACTTCCACAGCAGGTGGGTTCTGGCGTGACAAGGCATCAGCATTGCGATTGCTCTTACCTGATCTATACTTAAGCTCAAAGTCAAAGGCTGCCAACTGGGCAGCCCAACGCTGTTCCATGGCACCCAACTTAGCTGAGGTCAGGTAGCTAAGAGGGTTATTATCAGTGTAGACTACACACTTGTGTCCCAGCAGGTACTCCCGGAACTTCTCAGTCATGGCCCACTTGAGTGCAAGGAACTCCAGCTTCATAGAACTGTAGTTTGAAGTATTGCGCTCAGTGGGTCAAGACCTCGGCTACCATAAGCTATGGGACGAACCTTACCTTGTTGCTCTTGTGAGAGGACCGCCCCTAGTCCCCATGGCTGGCATCCACCTCCAAGATAAAAGGAAGTGAAAAGTCGGCATAGGCGAGTACAGGGGCGGTGGTAAGTCTACCTTTTAACTCCTCAAAGCTACTCTGACACTCCGTAGACCATGCCTCAGCAAACTCACGGGACCCATACTTTGACCGCTTTGGGGTTGCCAGCTCTGCCACCAATCTGTGGAGGGGGGCAGCAAGCCTTGCAAACCCTTCCACAAAGCGGCGGTAGTAGCTAGCAAACCCCAAAAATGACCGCAAACCTGCAACACTGGTAGGCTGAGGCCACTGCGAAACTGCCTCAATCTTTCCTGGGTCTGTAGAAACCCCTTCTGAGGAGATCACATGCCCCAGGTACTGTACTTCGCGTTTGAAGAAGGCACATTTTGACAACTTAGCCTTCAAACCTTCCCTGTGTAACCGGCTTAAGACTACCTCCATTCGAGCTAGATGTTGGTCAACTGATGAGGAGAAAACAACAATGTCATCAAGGTACAAAAGAAGAGACTGACACTGTTGGTCCCCAAACAACCGTTTCATTAATCTCTGGAAGGTGCTGGGAGCGTTACAAAGGCCAAACGGCATTCTGTTCCATTCAAAGAGCCCAAACGGAGTACAAAACGCTGTCTTAGATCTATCTGCCTCACTAACAGGGACCTGATTGTACCCACTGGCAAGGTCCGTGGTAGAAAACCAACGTGCCCCTGCCAGTAAATCCAACGTCTCCTCAATACGAGGTAGAGGGAAGGCATCCTTCCTGGTCTTAGCATTTAAATGACGGTAGTCTACACACATGCGTAGACTGCCGTCTTTCTTTTTAACCAAAACGATGGGCGGAGCGTAAGGGCTGCAGCTCTCTCTAATTACCTGAGCCTCCAAAAGTTGGTTAATGTGAGCCTTTACTACCTCGTACTCTGAAGGAGGAATACGCCTGTACCGCTGGCGCACAGGGACCTCATCTAGTAAGGGGATGTCATGGGAAATAAGATTAGTACATCCCAAATCCCCATCATGTATGGAAAACACAGATGAATACCGGTCTAATAGCGCCCTCACCTTGCCTTGTTCTTTTACCGACAACACAGACAAGTCAATCGCCGGATCTGCTCTTGTACAGGAGGAAACCTGCACAACTTGTGTACTTACCCTAGCGAAACCTCCTGAACTTCAGTGACCTCTGGGGGTAAGCTCACCACCTGAACATGGTTAACAGTGCCTACGACCGTGCTAGCGTACACCACTACATCTATTGTACCCACATTAACCACAGGCACATAAGCTGTGCCATGGTGCACATGGACCAGAGCAGGAGATGCCAACAAACCTGCTGGGAGACCAGAATCTGGAGGCTCATACAATACTGTACCACTTGAGTACTGGGCAGAGCACGCACGGCAACCAATTTCATGGTGCCCCCCAAGATGCGACACGCCCGACGTCCACGCACCTTGACTCGACCCCCCCTGATCTGAAACTAGCTGGATGTCGATGTGATGACAATGCTGTAAGGCCTGGACAACGGAAATAGGGGCCTGTGACACAACAGGTAAATCAAAAAGACTGGTGCCATGCTGACCAAAGAGCTCCCGGTAACAGCGGCTTAGGACGTTCATTCCCAGAACACCAGGAACCTGAGCCCCCAAACCACCGGGAGGATCTCTGACCACCAGCACTCCACACCCTAAGATCACACGCCCACAAAGCTGTACATCTAGTTCTAAATAGCCAATATAAGGAATTGAAAGGCCATTCGCAGCCCGGAGCTGTAACCAATGGCACGACCTAAGCCGTTCCTGACCCCACGACCCAAAATTCGCCAAGAAACACTTCTCCGTAATTGTGGACACCATAGAACCGGTGTCCACCAGGCAAGGTACCATAACCCCACCCATACACATGTCAAGTTGCGGACACGTTGACATAAAACGAGACATAAAATTGGCATCATTTAGAACACCCGAGCCTGTCTTTTCCCCGACCAAGCGGTGGCCCTGCAGCTCAGCGGGAATTAGTTTTCCGACGGTTGCCTGGACTGTAACTGCCCACCTCTCTGTACCGCGGAGGCTGCGCGTACTGGTGGAAAACAAAAAGCTCTCCGTTCCCCCTCACAATCCCTAGCAAAGTGACCAGGCTGCTGACACCGTCTACAAATTATCTGATTAGATCGGGATAATTGCGAACGCTGAGGATTTTGAATTTGAGCCACACTTTGAGCAAGTTGATTCAATTGTTGTTGTTGCTTTTTCAGCATTTCTCGCAACTCGCCCAATTCGGAAGTCGCCAACTTACTACTTCCCCCTGTGTGCCGATGTCCCTGTACCCCATACTGAGTACCCTGAGCGGAAGGAACTGATTGGCTTCGACCACGCACCCCCCCCGGCATTCCCTCACGTTCCCAGCGAATAGCTTCGCCACGAACATTCAACAACGTAGCAGTGGGTTGGCGGCGGACCAACTGTTTTAATTCATGTCGAAGCGCACCGTCGCTCACATGCTCAACAAATTGATCTCGCAATAACATATCCGCATTAGGCATACCATGGGGTGATTGCCGTTTCACCTTTTCCAGAAGATTCAACTGGGCTAGGGAGAACTCTAACAAGGTCTCCCCACCCTGTTGTTTTCTGGAAAAAAAGGATTCTTGAAGAGCTACGTACGAACTCGTACAACCATACAATTCGCGCAATGCCTTAATAATTTTGTTTGGATCCTCCCTCTCGTCCCTTGGCCGATATCGAATTTCCTCCCTCGCCTCTCCCTCCAAATGATCAACCAAAAAGAATGCTTGATCAACAAGAGAGATGGCGAAGACGCATGCAGGCCTGAGCCTCCTCCACCCATTCCTCAATCATAACGCCGGACCTACCGTTAAATTTCGGACACTTACGATCCCGAGGCACAAACAAAACGATCTGTTGCAGAGGCAACAGCACCAGTGAGTGGTGGATCTACAACGGAGACATAGGAGCATTAAATGGGCCAGGTTGCACAATTGGCACTTGCTCCTGCTGCAACCTTTTATTATCTGCCCTTAATTGGGCTACCAATTCTCTCAATTCACGTAGTTCATCGTCCATAATTGCAAACCCCGCAATCACTTACCACTACTGAGGAAGAATACGAAGCTCAGGATCTACTCATAAAATGGGAAAAATATAAACTGCTGCTGCCCAGCTTCTGCAAAAATACAAAATATATAAAACAAAAATACACAAACAATACCCACGTCTTCTGCACTACACAAGAGATCCTGCCGACTACGCCAGAATGTGGCGCGAGGGGTGCGGATGGTGCAGGGAGGGAGAGCTGAAGGGCTCGTCACACCCAAACTCAACTTTATATACTAACCAAGTCGACTACGCCACCTGGGAGGGTTATACCCAGGAAATAGAAGTAAACCCCAGAGTTTATTAGGTCACACAAGTTCGATTCCCTTATTATTGAGTGTAGGCAGGAAACGTGGGCATCGTATAAAACAATACAAAGTTTATTGAAAACTTAGCTTTAAAATTTAAACAAAAAATGTTCTCGCTGGTGAATATGGTCCAATGACAATTACACAAATAAAAAAATACACAATCGGACACAAAATATTAAACAATAAATTTACACAACTTCCGAATGAACAAAACAACATAAAATCATTGCATACAGGGCTGGAGTTACCCACCGGAGTGATCAGCACTAATTATCAAAAAGCACACTTCCACACACACCTCACCGTGAACTCAAAACACCCACTCATACACGTCAAAAGTGTCGTACAGCAAATGTAGAAATAGCACCACCAAAGACCTTTCACCCGTGGGACCCCAGCTCCTGAAAGAAACCAAAAGCAAAATAAATCTCAAACAGAAAGGAAGGAAACAGCGAATTAAGGTCACAATTCCACCGTAATATGATGGATAGTCACCAAGCACAATATGATTCACCATATACACCGCTTAAACAAAAACCAATGAAGAACTTGATTAAAAGGTTGAGGGAAGCAAAACCCAAAAGGAGCGGCCACGTCGTCTTCAAGCCAGCCCCGATACTTGCACGTTGCTCGACCCCACAGTAGACCAGACAATACCGGTTAAAACAAATCACAGAAGCCAAATGGCAGCAGCAGAATTCCCCTTTTAAATAGTTGTAAGCCGAGGTTGGTCACTCGGCACGCAGCGAGGGAGAAGTCGAATCGCAGCAATAATCACCCAGGACGAACAAGAAGAGAAGGAGAGAAGGAGGATAGGAGAGAAGGAGGATCCTATAATACAAACAATGATACAAGATATGAGTGACACAAGTAATTGCGCAACTACATGCTGTAATTCCCCCTAACAAACGGAAGCAACTTACCAAAAGCGGATAGATAAGTTCCTGAGAATCAATTCACCGCTCAGGATACGCAGCCTTCAAATAACCTGCTGTTAAACTGAAGTTCAAGGACTGCACATTACTCACGCCACCTGACACCTGAAGAATTTTTGTCCTCAACCAACGGTGTGTATGGCAACTTTACATTAGTGCCAATACTAAATGTGTTGTGAATTGTTGCATTAATGCCCTCTATATTAACAGTATTTTGTGCGGTATCCAACACATCTGCATCCTTTTCAAATAATGCTGTTTTTATTGACTACATTTTGAACCAATTCTACTAATCCATTACCTAAACAAATGTCACCTTCTTTATTAAAGTGTTCATAAGTAGTATATCCCTCTGGTTTTAGTTCCGTATCTGCACGATAAGGAGAAAACAATTGCAGTAAACTTTGGTAAAACTGTTCAGGACTCTTAGTCACTGAAAATCGTGCAGAACGAACAACTGCAGGCTGAGTACGTGTTCTTTCAACAATGAAACCAAGATTATTATCTAATGTCATTTCATTGGAAGACTGACCTTTAGATGTAATACGATACTCAGACGCAAATGTGGCTAAGCACATATTGTCAAAAACACTGATGTGGTCTATTCTTGGAACGATCAATCAAACTTGTCCTCCACATCTCTTCACTTGTGGGAATAAACTGAACATTTCTGGAACACTTCTTTAAATGCATATTTGTCAACCGGTACACAATCAAGATCGCCAGAACTCTGTAGTTTTATCCAAATTCCTCCTGGCATATTTTGGAAATCTTATACCCAAGGCCCTTCAGATGTGATAAAAAATATCTCCTTTCAGGGGTGGATTGGTCATCACCACATATCAAATGCTAATTAATAACTGGCAGCAGCTGGCCTTATTTGGAGGACAGGTGTTCTAGGATTACATCATCCTAGATGAATCACACAAGATTAAAAACTCATCAATGAAGACTGAGGAGTGCGAGTGCAGTTCTGGCACGACACTGCCTCCTGCTCACTGGCACACCCGTTCAGAACAACCTGCGGAAGATGTGGGCGCTTTAAAAGTTTTTAAAGTTTAAAGTTAATAGAAATTAAACATCCCCTTAAATATTACAAACACAAAGTTCACATACACTTACCCTCTCTGTTTTATCTCCTGCTGCACAGCTGGCTACAGCTTTTGATGGTTGTTCCAGCTCAGCAGTTACCTGTGCAGATTTACAATAAAGTCGTAACACTTCCCCACATAAATAATAAACCTTTTAAACAATAAACTGTCTGTTCATACGAGTTTAACAATGTTACACATTTTGGGGTACAACATTCACATCAACATGCTTAATATTTTTCGAAAGGATTTGGAGTCAAATAACATTTGAAAATTGAGTTGAATCTTTAAATACCTTGCTTCTCCATGGCCAGTCAGAATCTCTGTAGTTATAAGTAATCTCTTCCCCAGGACTTATATCCTTTAGTGCAGATAAGCAGAGACGGGGCTTTCCATCCACTCTTTTTATTTTGCTGTTGGGGATCACATCATCATCATTGACAAGTCTCCTTCTAAAGAACATCTTCTCTGGCAGCATCAACCCTGAAACAGCAACAATGCTAACGCTAATGCAGAACATTGACCAACACACAAGAGGAAAGTTTCACTGAATAATTACAAAACTTAAACTTTACCACGACTCCATAAAAATTACAAAGTTTGTATCTCTAGGTGACCTACAACTGTACATTTGAAAGACATTTACAGCAATATACATACCACATCCTTTTCCTATTCAAATGAAATTCAAAGAAAAACAACTCCAGAGGGTTGGAGTCTGTGCCTTCTTTCAGATTCTTGTTCAGTAACGACATCCCCTCGATATTCAACAAGAAAATCTCCATTTTGAAAGTGACGACAGCTGAAGACTCCTCGACCTACCAAAGAGCTAATTATTTAGGAAAAAAGGTAAAACAATACTTAAACATAATATTCAGCTTGTTACTCACCTTTAAAAGAATTTATGTATTTTATTTTAAATCCATCTTTATCGTTAAACATGGATGAAAAATATGCAGCTTCATCTTTCGGACTTAGTTTAGCCCTCCGGGACCTTGTTGCTGTTTTTATCTGCAAGACACCGAGATGTCTTTTCACTTTATAACAGATTTTTTTTTATCATTATTATATGATCCACACTTATCTAATCAAGTATCAGTTAATACTTTTGTTGTATAGGGCTTAAATATGAATAGGGATTATTCTATACTGTGTCAGTAAATAGTACAAGTGAAACAGGAAAACATCTTGAATCATTTCTTTGTTTCGTTTTGTTTAGTATGTTTAACATAATCAATCTGAAACAGGCTGCTTTTCTCCATCTCAACTACATTGTTTCTGTCACCAAAGAGAAACAATATGATATCAGACTTTTATATACTGTAGGTAAAACCTCTACAGACACCTACAGCAATACTACTAATTAACAGCTCAGACTGAGACTGCTACCATTATGCTGGAATGACCTTCACAAAGAACTGTTCAGCAGTTTTTTCTATTTATAGAATAGAATAGCCATTATTTGTCACATATTACAGCACCGTGACATGTTTTCACATATCCCAGCTTGTTTGGAAGTTGAGGTCAGAGCGCAGGGTGTCAGCCATAATTATAGTGCCCCTGGAGCAACAATGATTAGGGGCCTTGCAAAGGGCCCAAGAGTGGCAGCTTAGCTTAAAACCCTGAACTTTATTAGTAACCCAGCACCTTAACCACTGAGCCACCAATCCCAACATTAATCTAGTAAACTACAGTATTAAAGTATGCTCCAGTCATTTTTCATAAACTAACCTCATTACCACACCATCTGGCATCATGAGCTCATTAACATGAATTATTTGATCAACATTTTCACCAAAACATACATAATACAAGCTGCTCAGTTATAGCTTATATTTAATTGACTGATTATTAGGTAAAGCAGAATTAAAGTTGCTGTTAAATAAAGACAAATAATTATTCAATTATAAATTTTTCAATCCTTAAGATTTGTGCAGAAACTCTAGCTAAAGGCTAACATGTGACTAAAGCTAGCCTACTTTTATTACTAATGTGATATAAAATGAAACTTGGCTAAAACAATAAATTGAATTTTTTCTTCAGTCGTACCTTCAGCGTCTTCATAATCATTTTCTCTCCACGTGCGGTCACAAAGCTGAACCTGAAGTATGTTAAAGGTGTAAATAAACTCTAGCTACTGTCACAGAGATAAACAGTGGTAATTTCTTCATAGTTAATATCAAGTAAAAATAAAATTTAAATAATATACGTCACTACTATCAATGTCAATGAATTACATTTACAATCAAAATTAGAATTGAAGGTACACAGTGTAGTGAGATGGTTGACTGGTGTCATAGATCATTAAAAAAAAACAAAAAAAACCCCTACAAACTGTGTATACTTGCAAGGAAAAATTCCCTCTGATAGCATGAGGTAAAAACCTTGAGAGGAACCAGACTCGAAAGGGAACCCATCCTCATCTGGGTGACACTAAAAAAAAAAAAGAAACAAATATGAACATGAAATAAATTGATTAAAATAAAGTAATTTAGTCATACAGGTAAATAAAATACATTTGCAAAAAGTTAAATGTACAATCATCATTTCTTAAATGATTCTATCTATCTATCTACTCTTCTACAGCTTCTACTATCATGCAAATCATACTTAAATTTTTATTTTTTACTCTGGTAACATCATGCACTATATATCCTTTAATAATCACTACATATGTAGCATATTTAATGATGAATATTTGCATATTGCCAAATATAATTAGAGAAAAGAACTTGATTAATTCACAAATTACCTTTTTTTTTTTTTTATGTGCCTTCTTTTCCATAGACATCATCCATGCTAGTCCTCCAGGGTAGTCCTCATCCAGGGCTGGTCCTAGTCCATGTGTGCTCCTCATCTGTGGACATACAACAGTGTAAATAATAATGAGCTCTTCTATATTACAGATATTTTAAAATGTGAAGCACATGTTTATGCCCAAAATATATTAATCTCCTTCACTAAATCTGTTTTCTATTTAACTTTTCTTTAAATGTTCTGATACTTTTTTCATAGACAATAATAAAACCAAACTCAACAGAGTTGATGCCATCTGAATTATGATCAAAGCCACTGGTGACAGAAGTGGAGCATGTTCTTCACTCAGTGTAGGTGTCATCAACGCAGACCTCATAGTCCTCACCAAACTCTGGAATACTCTGTACACACACACGCATCAGCCCGAGTCCTTTTCATCTAGTATTAGCTTGAGGTTTCCTGCAACGCACTAACAATGTAGAGACACTTAGCTTTTTAGTTGAAAATAATACATTATTTTTTAATTGCTTATTAAAATAGCACTTAAAATTTAAACGAAACATTTTACAGGTAGTTCCAATTCCCAAGCAAAACACAAATACCTTTCTTCCCTTTTTATTAACAAGACATCACAGTTGCCCCGAGTGTTCATCAGGGATAAATACACACAAGTCACTTTCATTCTTCATTTCTGTAGAGCTGCGGGGTGACCATGTTCATTACAGTAAATAAACCAGAAATACAGAAAAAAACTTGAACTTAACCATCATCTTGCATCTTTGTGTCCGCACACGGGTCTGCAACTGGTCATCCTATGCTGTGGTTTATGTATAAGAATCATAGAATCAGCTATATATATGGTTGAAATGACAATAAAATGTTTTATCTGGTTTGTTGTGATTCTTACACGTGGCGTTGTTGCTGTGTCAGCCTGGTCTTTTGGTCTGCAATCAGAGACGTGGTTTTCAGCCACATCAAATTACATTACCAGATGTGACTTTACCAAACATTACCCATCTTGTTTGCCGTTTTTTTGGCACGCTTGTCATCTTCCCTTCTGCTGCCAAAACAATAACAGCCAATACCAATGTATACATTCCAGTCAGTCAGAATAAACAAATTCTTTAATACATCCAGTCATGTCCAGTCATGATGATATTAATGCAATAAAGCCCAATCACACTGATAGGAAGCCGACTGTATTTCAATATCAAAAGCTATTAAGTTTACATAAATACATGGAGTGTATGTGAAAGATTCGTAAAAACTAAACGGCTGAAGTTCTACCTAAAAAAACCCGCTTAGTAGCGCACAGACCAAACAACTGTCAATGGAACCAATGATATAACCAACAACGTTTTTAAGAAGATTGGAAGTGCAAAAAACAATACACTGCATTGTGGTAGCAGAAGTATGTTTGTAACACTCCTGATTCAGCACAGACATTGGATGGTGATATGTAAACATGATCAAGGAGTGTGCAGTTGTCTGTAGTGGCAGGTATACCTTCAGCAGACCTGGAATGTGAATCAAAGAATCCATATTGTCCAGAGGTGTTTCTGAAGATAGCAATACACTCTGGACTTACAATAAGGAGTGCATGCATGACATCTGATGTTAGACACTCTGTCAGTCTTTCAGGTAGAGTCTTAAACCAGGATTCTCCAGAGAACTCACTGGATCTGAGGCATCCCAACATTGCTTCGGATTTCATAACATTGTTTGTCTGATTACATGTTGTGACAAGCTCTGGCACTTCGTCCATATTCAGGTGGTCATTTTGAAGTTCATTTGCATTAATGAGCTGCATTTTACTGAATGTATACAATGCATCTCCCTCCTCCAGATCAAGGTGCTGCATTGTAAACTCTGTTCCCTCGCTCTGGTAGGCCAGAAACTGCCGTGCTATACAAGTACACGGAGTGTTTCGAGAAAAGTTGTCATACCTCACAATCGCCCTGGCAATGAGATGCTTGGACAGTTATGACCCTCAGCACACTGACACATTCTTGGAGTTTTCTGACTTTTATAGCCCATACTGAGGTCATGTCCATGAACAAATTGTAGATCACCTTTGGACTCCACTCCCGACTCTAAAAGTCTCTCAATCAAAAGCTCGGTGGTGTTCTCAACATTTGTCGGCAAAGCCCTGAGGATGATTCCCCTTAATTCTTCCACCAAGCAAGACATTGTTCTACATTAAGAGAAGAGAATGATGAACTATTACAGACATTTCGAAGACTGTGTACTTGGACAATGGATAATAATCCAGAAGGTCATTCTGATTAACACACGAGTAGGAACCATTTTTTGCTGTCAAGCAGTAAACACCCATGTTATGGATCCTGGACGTTTTGAAAAGTTCAGTGATGAAATGCACTGAAGAATTCTGTATGACTGTCATCACAATCCTTCCCACAGTAATGCCTTCATCAGTTTCCTGAATAACAACATATATATTTGTTTTGTATGTTGTTCCTTTAACAGTTGCCTCATGAGCAACCATAGTGTTTTCAGGCTGAAAATCATATCCAGCTACAGCTTCCCTAATGATGTCATTGCAGTCACTCACTACAAACTCTGTTGCCTTGTCTGTGACAATAGTATGAGGAAAGAACTCACCAGAATGAAGAAATGCCTGGAGAAGCTGATGTCTTTCTGCTAGAGTCAAGCAAAGATTCTGAAAGTTATGTAATTTTCTTACACACTGTTTGAAATAAACATACTTGCTCTCAAACCTTAAAGTCCACAAGCAAATGATTGGACAGAAATGAATAATGAGCTCAGGGTAGTGTTTAAGATAATGATGTTTAGGTCTGAGACAGTGGGCAGGAAAATGAGTACCTAAAATGTAGGTACTCATAAAGCAAAACTCTCAAATACCCCATCTGACCCTTGGAAATTGCTGGTGAGCAAACAAGTGCTACGATTTCCCTCAACAGTAAAATTAGTTACCAAACTTCATTTGTACCAGGGGATTCAATTTTGTCACCAATGACACACCGGAAGGGGATTAGGACTAATGCGTGTTCTCTCTCTTGCAGTGATCAGAGGGAGCATTTAAGGCGGAGCGAGAGGGTGTGTGTGTGTGTGTGTGTGAGAGAGGAGTGGGAGGGAACATAAGGCTGCGGCCCTGAGCACAGACCTTATAAAAATAAACCATCTCTTGATTTTGAACCTGTCCTGAAAACACTGAAGCTTGTCACCTCAGTTTTAGGAAATGTGATGGTATTCCAACATAGCGACTGTTTCTGGAGGTCAGAATCACTATGCAGCTCTTCCTCCATGTCCTGAAGAGAACTCAAATCTTCAGGTGGCAACAAATTGTGAATTCAGGTCTCTGACTCATCAGATAATTTTATACTCTGAAGGGTCTTGAAGATGATTTGCAGTTTGTCCATCATCATTTCCTGTTTTGTTAATATATTACTCAGGAGGGTGAGGAAGACAACAAGAAAGACAAACATTAGTTTTCAGTCACTTTCATTAGGTAAACACTGACCATTTGCTGGTTTCATTAATATTTGTAAGTTAACATGCCAAAAGACTAAAATTGTGGATTATTAAATACCATCAGGACTATTCTGGATCATCACACATTACAACATCTCAAGAAAACATTTGAGATGAATTTTTCGAGGTTGTTGATACAAACATACGTACATCAAGGTTTTAACTTGTAATCATTTTTGTATAAGAGCAGGTGTAAAAAACATGAATCTGAAATATTTACAGTAATTTGCCAATAAATAAATCACAATAAACATTAATATACTCATGTTTGCAGACTGAATGTCTGCTCCCTGGTCTGGTGTGACTCTGTGTACTTCCATGTAGAGCTGCAACTAATCAAATACATTTTATTTTTAGATGTTTTCCTTATTATAACTAATAAAAACCTGAATTCAGGGTATTTATTTCATAAAAGTTTACTTTAAAAATGCAAAAACCACATACTTTGAGTTTAGCTACCGTTAATTTTGATAGTTTAAAGTTTATAGCAGCTGTGTCACTCATGGACCATGAGTTGGAAACCTTAGTACCTTTAGACACTTTATTAGATTGAATACACAAGGCAGAGGGGATGAGGAACAGCACAAACCGGCGAGTCGAAAGAATCCATAATGCAGGTAGTCCAATGATGATCGCCAGTTTGAACCATAGAGTGGAACTGGGCTCCTTATAAAGGAGAGAGTAGATTAGAGACAGGTGAAGGTGATTAGTAGGAGGGCGTGGCTGTGCGAGTGTGCTGAGTGTAGGAGGGAGGCGTGGCTGGTGGTTCCCTGACAGTACCCCCTCCCCCAGGGGCGGGTCTCGAGGAGAAGAGGTAAAATAGGTGTTTTTGGATTTAGAATACAAAGATTGTAACGATTGGCTGCATATATTTGTATGTTTTTCACTTGGTATTAAACATTAATTTGTTACATGAATTAATTATTATTTTTTGGTGATGATGCAAGTATTCATTTACTATGAAGAGCTGGTTCAGAGATCCGATTCAAATACCCGACTGACTTGTGATCGACACATCAAAACAGGAATCATCCACTGTCCCAGATGTGGCTGTTGCAATAAAAGATTGTTTAGGCTTCTTTATGTTTTTTCCTGATGATCCATTGCTGTTTTTATATATATATATATATATATATATATATATATATATATTTTGGGATTGGCCAATGATATTGCTTCTATTCTTCTTTTACTTTGTGATTCCACCATCACCACAAGACTCAAGATGCCTGGAAAGATCTCAAGATCTCATCTCAAGCTGAAAAACACCTTATCTTCAAAAAGGTAAATTTGGTATTTTCTGTAACTACCTGTGGTCTGCTTAAAGTGAATGCGTGTTGGGCTGATTGTATTCTATAAAACTAATGAAGCAGGTCAATTGTAGATCTTTTCTTTTTTTTTTTATGCTGTGACTAACGTACAAGAGCATCTTGACTCCAGTGAAGAAAGCACACAGCCATTCCTGCTTGCTATGAGTACAAAAAAGAACAGCATTCATAGATACTACATTATTCTTGAGAAGAAAGTCATATCATGCAAGTCAGTGAGTGGTCTTGGTGCCTTTGATGAACTTCTTAAGGCTCACTTTGTATTTGGTGAATCTTACAGCAATGTTCTGCATAACATCTACACATTTGTACACACAGCAGTTTTTCAGATTGACATTGGCAAGGTCACAGAGAGCCCAAGAGTAGCTGAACTCAGAGCGAGATTCCTCTAGTAGTTTTGGTTGCATAGGAAAATAATTAGTTGTATTTGTTTTTGTTGTGTGGAAGCACAAATGTTCTTGTTCAACATCTAAAGTTAATTCATGGGCTTTTGCCTGGAAAATCACTTCGACTGAAATGTGCTCAGGCAGATTGCTCTTTAGAATTTGGGACTTGGGATCAGGATTCCGCAAACATTTGAAGAGAGTTAATGAAGGACGTGACAAAGATTCATTATGTGTTGAAGATGAGGCTGTTTTTCATAATGCAGTTGTTGGGCTACCAGATGATACAGATGTGGCTACATGTTCAAAGGACAGTTCTTTGCCAGTTCCTTTTGGATTTGTTGAATCTTTCAGAGCTCAAAATAGCTGTAGGGTTTGTCTTGCTGAAAGGGAAGATTATCCCTAAACAATCAGACCCAACACTACCTGGTGTTTGTGGTGTGAAATGTACATGCTTGTTAAACACTCTGCAGTACTTTATTACATCACACAGTTTTTCTGTAGACAAAATGCATGAGATTTTAGAGGAAGTTGCTCAGTTTGAATTGAAACGTGTTTTTCAGTGTGTTCAAGCCAATTTTTTGACAGTAAAAGAGTTGGATGGCAGATTAAATGTATTTAATTCTGGGTACATGGAGAGGAGAAATCGTCCTCCTGGTGTTAAACTGGATGATGAGAGCAGTGATTTGAGCATAAATGCAGTACAGTGTTGGTGTCTACTCTGAAATGTTCTCCAATACTTGGTGACACTGTGCCTGAAGACCATAAATACTGGCACTTATTACTACTATTATTACTACTTTTACTACAAATAGGGAACATTGTATTTGCTCCCATTTTTAACAGAAGAACTTACTGTGTATTTGAAACACTTCATTTCTGAGCATCGCAAAAAAAAAAAAAAACATCATGTAATTTTAACACTATAAATTCAACACTACATACAGTGTCATTTTAACTCTCGATAGATTGGGACCATAAATGATCTTTAGTCGTGTTCAAATCAACAGTAAGTGTTAAATTTACACTGCTGATTTTACTGTGTAGGGTTTCTGGGCTCTCTGGCTAATTTGTGCTCTGGACCCCCAAATATCTGATCTTTTTACTCCATGTAACAACAATCATTATCAATAAGCATAACACTTATTGTGTCTTCAGTAAGAGACAATAAAGAACTTAATTTGAACAGTTTATTAAATAAACTGAAACTGTGCATACTGTATACAGTACAGCAATAAACACTATCGTATGGTCTCTCACACACAGATCACTAAAACTCTGTCTGGATTATTATTATCTGAGTGATAATAAGATCATAAGAGTGAATAATAAGTTAACAGCAGCTCCAGACAGAAATGTGGATATTGGTTTAAACAGCGACAGAATCATTCCTGTAATATACAATACAACATACAAACAGATAGATAGATAGATAGATAGATAGATAGATAGATAGATAGATAGATAGATAGATAGATAGATAGATAGATAGATAGATAGATAGCTGAACATCAGTGATTTTTGTAAAAATAAAATGCTACCATCTAGTGGTACAATAAGACATTGCAGCAGCACATTTTATTTAATAAAAATTAATTATATATTTTGAACAAAAATAAATATTTTCTTTCATTAATTTAATGATTATCCCTTTTAAATACACTCATATATATATTTATAGTAACTGTGATGTTTGAATCAATAAAAATCAATTTGTCGCCGGGTGGAACTTTGAGAATTTCTGCTTTGTTTCCACACGAACGGTCTTTACTTGTCGGACCTGCGCTTCATTGCAGATTTTATCAGTAAAAACAAATGTTTATAGTTTATTTTTCGATGGATTATTTTTTTAAATATTCGACTAAAGAACGTAAATAAAATTTTGAATAAAATTTTAATTTCTCCCTTTTTATATTTTAAAAGAGTCCTCAGTGAATCAAGAATAATTAAGCAAATAATAAAATGAATGGAATCGTCGTTTCTTTTATATATTCTATTATATATTTTATAATTTAATAATAGCTATACTATTTTTATATATGTAGAATATTATTAGATACCAGACATACTGCTAGATTTATTATTATTATTATTATTATTATTATTATTATTATTATTATTGGAAAGATGATTATCTTAATAATGACAAACTGTCGTGTAATGTTAATGAAATTTGAGGCAAAATAAAAAAACTAAATTTTGTAGTAGTAAAATGCTGCCCTCTAGTGGAAATATGAGGAAATATTACAACTTGTCTACAACTTGGTAATTTTGGTATTTTTGCTGTTTCCACACGGACAAAGACAATTAAACAAATAATAAAATAAAAATTAATGAAATTATTGTTTCTATTCTAAAATCTATATTTTATTAACTATTTTATAATAGCTATCCTATTTTATGTATATAGAATATTATTAGATTCTAGATAATTTACTAGATACATTATAGCAGTTTTTTTATATTTACATAAGTATGTAATATATATATATATATATATATATATATATATATATATATATATATATATATATATAGCTGAACATCAGTGGATTACATACTTATGTAAATATATATATATATAATAGAAGATAAAATAAAAATCTGAACATCGGCGATTTTGTAGTAGTAAAATGCTACCATCTAGTGGTGATATGAGACATTGCAACTTGTCGTCGAGCGGTACTTTTGGTATTTTTGCTCTGTTTCCACACGGACCGTTTTTACTTGTCGGACCTGCGCTTTATTGCCCGACAAGTTGATTTATATAGATTCAAATACCACAGTAAATTTGACATACATATAAAATGTTTTAAAAATTACAATAATAAAAGAATATATTAATTTTTGTTTATAAATATATAGAATATTTGAATCAAATAAAATTTGCTCCCGCAAATAAATGCTACTGCAATGTCTAATATCACCACTAGATGGCAGCATTTTACTATTACAAAAATCACCGATGTTTAGTTTTTTAATTTTATTTCAAATTTAATTAAAGTTTTTTATAACCAGTTTATCTATCTATCTGTCTGTCTGTCTGTCTGTCTGCCTGCCTGCCTGCCTGCCTGTCTGTCTGTCTGTCTGTCTATCTATCTATCTATCTATCTATCTATCTATCTATCTATCTATCTATCTATCTATCTAATTAAGCTACTTCTATTGTATCTACTAGGTTCTATAGTAATTATTCAGTCATTTTTATTAGATTAATATTAGTTTGATTAAGACACATGCTAGATAAGGTGAATTAGAATATTTTTCACCACATTTCCCCACGGCGACTGAACTGGTAGCTTATAAAAGCTCGTCATCAAACCTGCGTAAGCATGCTGAGGTTAGTTAATAATGCTTCTACCTTTCTACACTTCTACATCATTGTTGTACTGTTGCATTGCATCATTGCGGGACATTACTAATGTCGGTTAGCATCAAGGTTAGCATCAACAACCGATAAACTGCACAGGATCATCTAGTTTTTTATCAGAATATTTCTTTTCTGCAGAAAACCAGCTTCTGGCACTTAAAGGTGTGTATAGTGTTGATGTTTCTGCCTTCAGTGTGTGAGAAAGTACAAGCACATTATTACTGCATGATCAAATAAAAACATATGTGATTAGTGTGATCTGAGCAACTTTTTATTTCATTTAGTAAATTATTTTACAGACGGAAACACAAGTCAACATCTGGTAATCTGAGGCCTGAAAAGCAGTCAGAAGCCTCGACAATCATCTGCTTAATGGAGGTACTTTCTTTTAATTTCAATGCAGATATAATTGAACTTTTAGTGAGAAATGTGACTAAATGAAACTCGTCTTTGTTTTTTACTCTCAACAGAAAAAAAATCTCCAAATTGGTGTTCAGTGCGTTGGAAAAAAACATTATTTATAGAAATGCTTCAGAACTTAAAAAGAAATAAGAATTGGCAGGAAAATAAATTTCCAAATCTATCTATCTATCTATCTATCTATCTATCTATCTATCTATCTATCTATCTATCTATCTATCTATCTATCTATCTATCTATCTATCTATCTATCTATCTATCTATCTATCTATCTATCTATCTATCTATCTATCTATCTATCTATCTATCTATGGGGTGGGACTTGTATGGAGTATGTAGTGACATCATCACACTCTCTGCCCTGCAGCTTTGTGGTCATGTGGTCAGTTACAGGCCTAAATAAGGTCCTGTAATGAAGTTGGTGTTTTTTTTTTTTGTTTGTTTTTGTATTTACTTGTGTATTTTTTATATATTAATTTATTTCAACCATAAACAGTGTGTTTCCTGACCATCCTGTGAGAGAGAGAGAGAGAGAGAGAGAGAGAGAGAGAAAACAGACAGTGAGAAAAAATAATTTTTGCTAAGATAATACACATGTACTCACACACACACACACACACACACACACACACACACACACACACACACCATTCTACTGTAGGATTCCAGGGTCGATCACCAAAATGATTAATTTTGGGGCATTTGTGGGTTCATACTGCAAAAATACAAAAACATGAGAAGGTTTAAATACAGTTACTGAAATCTCACACAAACCATCTAAACTATTACACAAGCTGTTTCAGATACAAATCTGACATCATATTTATATTCATCCTCAACACTTTTGTTTTTGCCCCCATTTTTCATGAGCTGATCTCAAAGATCTAAGAATGTTTCTATGTACACTAAAGACATATTTCTCTTAAATATTTTAGAGGGGCTTTTTATTGTGACCATCCTGAGACACACCTGTGCACTAATCATGGTGTCTAATCAGCATCTTGATCTGCCACACCTGTGAGGTGGATGATTCTCTCAACAAAGGAGAAGTGCTCACTAACACACATTTAGACACATTTGTGATCAATATTTGTATTAGCTATTATATGTATAATTCCTTTACAATTATTATTATATATGTATAACAGATGCTTAGGGCTGAAAATGGCATGTTCCTATAAAATCAATCCACATCCTTGTAAAGGGATTGTCAATATCTTTCATTTACAACTGACTCTTCTGGTCATTTTTGCCCTTTTGCTGCTTAACTAATACTCTGGTAATGTAGTGTGTGTAGGGTGTGTGTGCGCGTGTGTGTGAGTGTGTATTTCCCTTCAGCTTCATTGTATGGCTTAGTTGCCATTATTGAGCATGCCTAATAGCTAATATATACCCTAATATATGAGTTCAGCTCATAACAAATGGGGGCAAAAACAAAAGAGTTGCATTAATAATTTTGTTCAGTATATTTTATAGTATTTTTTATTTCATAGTCCTCTGGGTAATGTTTCAGTTAAAATAGGATACTATTGAATAGTTAGCGGCCTGAAAGTGCTACTGTAGAAAAGGAATGTAGTACATTTATTGGATTAAATTTATAGGACATTTTCACAGTGAGATTGTTGGAGTGATCTTCTTGGACAGTATTCGCTCTGCAGCACAACTGTATGTGTTGTTATAATATGAAGTTGCACTTAGTGGTGAAAAGATTTCCTCCAAAGGGTTTGGACTGAAGAACACAATGTTTTATGTTGCTCTGTGCATTGTTTATTTATGTCTCCAGTCCATGTTCATTTCTGTATTGTTTTTATTGATACATATGTGTCAATAAAGTGTTTTTTTTTATTAATATTTTGATTCATTCCTTGTTGTATATGATATAAAAAAACTGTAAAACTTTTTTTTTGTCATTACAACAAAAAAGTATGACTCTCAACAGGCATTTGTTAAGACCAGTTAAATATATTGTTAGTTTTAATTAAATCCGACACTCCACTGTTTAGCCGCCATTCGCCCCACATGCTCGTTTTACATACCCACCCTTAGACATATCCATTCATATGGTAACATGCAAAAACCATAAAACAACAAAATTCTGGCAACACAGGCGTGTGACACGTCTAAACACTTGTCCTGTTGAGGGGAGTTGAATGCCGTGTCATGTGATGATGTCACGTGACATCACTAGCCCACCCCTAGGAAAAACCTGGGCAATACCTGGCATGTCGGGTATCAAAATGCTCGTCTCTCAAAGTGCGATTGCATCTTGAGTCTGTCTGTCTGTCTATCTGTCTGTCTGTCTGTCTATCTATCTATCTATCTATCTATCTATCTATCTATCTATCTATCTATCTATCATCGATCTATCATCTATCATCGATCTATCATCTATCTATCTATCTTGAAAAGGGCAGCACATCTCTAATGACGAGGATCATAGAGTCAGGACATCTTTCCACTTAACAGTGAGAAATTCAGAAGTTTAGTAGAATTTTTGCAATAAATGAATGGCCGCAGTCATGAATGAGAACACAAACTTCTCTTTGTTGATAATTAAAATCTTTTCTGGGAGAGTCTGAGGTTTTTCCGTCCTGAAGTCCCGCACCCCAGCAAAGTTAGGATGCTGCACACCATCTGACTGGTAAGACATCATGTAAATCACAATTATGATAACATTTATAAAACAACCCAAATAGCAACAAGCACACAAAGAGCACATCTTCTTCTGAGTCTGGTTCCTCTCAAGGTTTTTTCTTGGGGTTTCTAAGGAAGTTTTTCCTTCACCACAGTCACTCCAGGCTTCATCATCAGCGATAAACACACATCATTCACTTTAATTCTTAAGTTCTGTAAAGCTGTTTTGAGACAATGTCCATTGTAAAAAGCTCCATAGAAATAAACTTGGACTTCTGTTGTGTTAAATGACAGACATGGAAAATAGTTTATAACGTAGTTACAACGTAACCTTCCTTAGACAAGAACATTTCATTTGCTTTATTATATTGAAAATGTGTGATATGCCACAGTATTGTGACTTAATTTGTATTGTTATTGGTAAGATTTGTGTATTTACTATAGAGTTTTGTGAGGATTTTGAACAATTACTGGAAACCACATGAATCTGGCAACCCTGTTTCTCATCTGAACATTTATAAATGCTAAAGTATTAAAGTGCTACTGTCATTTTGGTAACTTAAAACACATCAGAACTAAATATCATACAATCTCCTATATTTCCTTGCATGATTAAATGTGGAAAAACAAATAAACAAACTGTAATGTAATGATCTATCTTAGCCAAGTTATATTTTTATAATGTTTGCTGTGATTTACTGCATCACAAAACTGCTACCTTTCACTTCTACTGCTTCTAAACACAACTTCTACACCTGATTGAGCAGTTTTTGTTCTGTAAATTTAAGGATTGTTCTATAATAATCTATATTAATGAACTGTTCTACTTACCGAGTGGAAAATCACAATAGTGTGTGTGTGTGTGTGTGTGTGTGTGTGTGTGTGTGTCTATTTGTGGGCAGCCCATGAACATACACAACGCGTGCTACAAAATGAATTGTTGTGTTCCATCATAAATTATTGGATACATAAAATATTTCATCCGTTTTGAAATGTTTGATGCTTAGATTAGGTGAAGTGTATGGAAGTCCTAAAAGGTCATGCATTATAATCGTTTTTTCTTTCATCTTTTGTTTTTTCTTTTCATCGTGATCTCGACATAACAAACGTTGTGTTCTTGTTATCGCTATTTAAGTTTCCATGCACCGCAAATTGTTATGGTTATTATCCATGATGCTGCTGCTAGAACATGCTGATTTTGTGAGTTTACTCCATTACAAAGAAATGAACAGTCCATAGTTTTTATTGTAGGTTTATTTTAACACAGAAAGACAGGATATGAAAATAAATCCATAAAAAACTTTAAAGAAAGGTTATAAATTAATTTGTATTTGATCCCGTACAAAGAATTCTGACTCCCACACCCCCAAATTAGTCCTGTCCCTTCAGGAGAGTGCTCCAATATCAACTCACTAAGTTACATAATCAACCTTTTTTACTTAAACCTGTCCAACACCATGAGAAAGAACAAAGATCTGTCAAAGGACGTCAGGGATGAGATTGTAGACCTGCACAAGGCTGGAATGAGCTACAAGACTATCAGTAAAAAGCTTGGTGAGAAAGAGACCACTGTTGGTGCGAGAATTTGAAAATAGAGGAAATACAAGAGAAGTCATTTGCCCTCATTCTGGAGCGCCATGAACAATCTCTGAGAAAGGTGAGGGATCTGCCACAATTACACAGGAGCAGGAGATATGAAAAGCAAACAGGCTTATTTCAATAATACATTTATTAATTATTATAATATATATTAGAATAGTAGCGTTTTCATATCTGCTTGGGTAATTATGTCTAATAATAGTTTCTAATTATTTGTGATCACGGTTTCTCTTGCTCGGTGGTCCATGGAAGCATTTCCCAGAACTCCTCCTCTACTGTCCACACGTTTTCTACCACTACACTTAATGACATTCTCAAGTCCTTCTCAGATGTCGGTATCATCAGGGTAGCAGAAGGTCACCTGCTCATGGTAAATTATTAGGTACAACCACTGTGTTATTATAAGGATGCTGAATTAATTACTTCTGAATTTCTATTATAAATGTAATTTGTGTATAAAGCTGCTTAATAACCTATTTTTTCTCTCTGTACTTTTGTGTGTTTGTGTGAGTGTAGCTGGTCTATGTATGTGTAATCGTGCTCCGCTGGGACTGTGAGGGGGCTGTAGTGCTGTCTGGAATGTTACTGGTGCCACCACACAGGTACACACAGAGACACTCGTGAACATGTTTGATTCTCATAATAATGTGTTTTGGACACATTCTAAAAGAGATTGCTGTGATCCTTCACAGGTGTGGGCATTTTTGGCACTGAGCATCAGAGTGGATGACATGTTTCTTCTAGCTCATTCTTTCACAGAGACAAACTCCAACATCTCCTTCAAGACACGAGGCTGATTTATACTCTAATCACAATGCTGCTGAGTCACTCACTTTAAAATACGTATTCAATATTTGTGCTGCTGTGCATTAGACTGTGTATTTACTCTGCTGTTTCTCTCACTCACAAAGAGAATATTTAGAGCTGGTGGTACAGGTTTACTGTTGTCACGGAGATGGTGTTTCACACCTTTTCCTTTGTTTTACCTAACTACGTCTTCTCTAAAATTCCATGCAGTTTCACGGACTGCTGGGGCTCTGGGGGAACTGACTTTCCTGACTTTCCTCTCCTCCACAACATCTCCACTACATGCTGTTATTAATCACAGCACTTTCTCTTTCAGTTGTTGATTATAAAATTGAACTTGACGGAGTGCGATTAAAATAATTAAAATAGTTTATTGAGGAGGATCTGACATGAGAACACACATAAGAACACCGGGATTGTTTGGTTGTTACAAGCTGATCCTGGAGTTGTTGTCATGCTGATTTCCCGTAAACAGGAGCAGATCATGGCTTTCTAAGCGGAGGTGAAACGGAAGTGTGAAGCAGATACATGTTCATGAAGACATTAGCTTTCTAAGTTCAGTGCGGAATGCGGGATCCACTGGATCCTTTATCATTGATCATTGTGGGAATATTGGGGAATGAGGTGGTGGAGAAGTTGGTAAAAGAGGCACTAAAGGAAGCAGATGTGAACATTAGGGTGTGTATGAGAACAGCAGAGATAAAAGATGCAGAACATTTGGGACACAGAAACAAAAGGAAGATACCTACAGTATCTGCAATACAAAGAAATGTAGGGGTTGAAAGAACATGTGATCAAATCAGGGAAAAGGATGTGATTATGACAAATTATGAATCGGACACACACAAAACACTAAACCCAAATTTATACAAGATAGAAAAACACATAAATAGAAAAATCCCATATATTATTAGAATGCAGTGGTATTAAATACTATTTCTGTAATATATATATATATATATATATATATATATATATATATATATATATATATATATATATATATATATATAATGAAATAACCATTATTGAAAAAATTTAACAAACCCTACATAATACAATTCCCACTGGCAGCCTTATTTCTGTATTTTTATACACTAAAATGATGCAGTTATTTACAGTTTTATTCTCCAAAACAGTGAAGAACAAAGAGAACTGCTGGATTCTTTATGGAAATACATGGATGTGATTATCGTACAATAACAGTGCATCAAATCTATTTGTATTCCAGTATTAAGTAAGACGGAATAACAAAAGTACAGTAGTATAACTATATAAATAACTAAATTTATTGATAATTGCCAATTGTTTATTATTATTAATAATAATAACATTAATAATAATAATAATGCATTATAATGTAATATTAAATAAAATGCTAATAGTATGTAATATTAATTACAATAGAATACAGACAAAAAAGAAAAGTAAATAATTGTACAATAATAAATGAGTATAATAATAAATTAAAGGCTATATAATATCTATCAATCATCTATTATCACTAATTGCTTGTACAGATATTATCACTCTATTATTATGTTGTTATATGTTGTGTAGTTGTATTTGTTTACAGGGAACTCTCGAAAAATATGTGAGAATCAGTAAGACATCATGAGGATCAGCTGGTTTTAGAAAGATTTTCCCCAGTTTTAACTGCATGTTGTTTTTGTGTTTTCTAGGAATGTGATTGATTCCAGCAGAGGAGATCGGCGTCTTGAGGACTCTGCGTGTACACAAGCATTGAAAAATGGAGATCCCTGATCAGGGCACAGATCATGTGACCTCACCCTCAAAAGACTGGTAACCTGCCATGTTCTAGTGTTTTACTAATGAACTGTTCATATCTGCAAATCTGGAGTCATTTCTGAGAGCTTTATTTCATATATAAACATCACCCTAAATACATTTATTACACAATTAAATACACGTCATTGTGCACAATTTATGAAACTCTCAAAACCAAGAACCAATAAATCAAATATAAATATCACCCTTAATACATTTAATTTTTAATAATTAAACTAATTTAGGCTATAAGACACAAACAACATGGAAAATCCTTTGAACCAAATCAATAAGTGCTGTTTAACTCCAATCCAGCAGGAGCAGTTACAGTGGGCTGGAACTGTTTTCTACATCAACTACATACTAAAATTATAATCTTATCCAAACTAAATCTGTGTTTTTATCACCAGTTTTAAAACCGTGCTCCACTTCCTGCTCTACACCACCACTGCATAGCGACTGTACAAACAATTAGTGATAATAGATGTTTGAGAGATATTATATAGCCTTTAATTTATTATTACACTCATTTTTTATTGTACAATTATTTACTTTTTTTTTTGTCTGTATTCTATTGTAATTAATATTACATACTATTAGCATTTTATTTACTATTACATTATAATGCATTATTATTATTATTAATGTTATTATTATTAATAATAATAAACAATTTGCAATTATCAATAAATGTAGTTATTTATATAGTTATACTACTGTACTTTTGTTATTCCATCTTACTTAATACTGGAATACAAATAGATTTGATGCACTGGATTTTGTATCCTGATTTTTGCAACAATGAAATTCTGTCTCATGACCATTTTTATAAATTTTCTACAGTAAACTACAGAGAGAGAAATCAAACTCACCAGTGCCCAGCTGTGTCTCCATGAAGAGTGATCAGTCTATGCAGAAACCTTTTAGATTTAGCACTGGAATCTCCTCACCTGGACACAGGTAACATCCCATAATTCTCCTAGTTAAAGTCACAGTTAATGGCTGCACTACACCGTCATTAGCAGCTGTTTAGATTTATATTATAGTTACTTGGTCTTTAGTGATTCTACAATACTTTCAGTAAATCCTTTAGATAAAAAAGTGTAAATATTTATTAAAGTCACAATCAATTACACGTAATGTCTTAAATCCTAAAATATAAATACTAATATAAACAACAAAAAAGCTACAGGAAAAAATTAAACACTAATACTTAAAGGTGTAAGCAGTATTTTTGGGGATCAGGAACCCTGACTTAGTGATCAGAATCTTCTGTAGATCTTCAGATTTAAGCAACAATGAAATTCTGTCTTAAAGCCATTTCTATAATTTTCTACAGTAAACTATAGAGAGAGAAAACAGAATTGATTTAGAATGAAAATCAACATTTTCCTCAACCTAAACTCCCACTTCCCAAAACCACGTGAGTAGGTGGAAATCTTCATCAGAAGATGATGTCAGACGAGAGATCAGAATTAAGTTTTCATTTCCTGAAAGGTTCGGTGCAGTGTTCTAAGTGATGTAACACATCTAGATGTAAAGATCAGGAACTGAAAGCTGGAATTCTGATCTATTGTTTCATTTTCATCTTTTACTCTCAAATCCAAATGTCTTCAGTGTCGAGCAAAAACCCAAAGAACTGGACTTCCTGTTCCAATACTTTTGGAGGTTTGTGTAGGAAGAATAGAAAAGTAGGAAAAAGTGTGAAATGAAAACAGGAGCACATTTAATTCTCCAGGTGCACAATGCATTTCACTGCATGTCGTACCCTGTATGTATGTGTATGTGACAAATAAAATTTTATTTGATTGGAGTTGTATTCAGCTCTGTGTTTTCCAAGTGTTCCTGCTCTCACTACAATTATTGTAGCACAATTTGTGTTCAGGTTTAGACTCCAGTATTAAAGTGAGGAACGTTGAGATCTTTAACACTTGTTTTGTTCCCAGTGTTCTACAGAAGGAAGGAGACAGAAGAGAGAAGAACATCATCACAGCTACAGGGTACGATCAAATCCAACACCATGACTGTGACACTGACACACTGCTATTCTAAAGCTCTCTGCTGTTAGTAACTACAGAGTGATTAGATGATAGAAAACCTCCAGTAGAATAAAGTAAATTCACAGTGAGAACATCATAAAGATCTATCTAACAGGAAAAATGTGAACTTCTACTCTAATTATTGGAGCCCATGTCTCACCATGTCTTCCTTCTTCACCCTGTCACAGACATGACCCAGAATCCACTGCTGCAGATGAATTCCAGAAGAAGTTCAAGTTCAATCTGATAAAGAAGTTTCAGTGTTTGAATGGATTGATGCTAAAGCAGGAAAACCGAACACTTCTGAATGAGATCTACACAGAGCTCTACATCACAGAGGGAGACAGTGGAAACGTCAATAAAGAACATGAGGTGAAACAGATTGAGGCAGCATCCAGGAGGAACCCAACTGAGGACACACCAATTAAATGCAGTGACATCTTTAAACCCCTACCTGAACAAGACAAAGCCATCAGGAGAGTTTTGACAAAACCCTTATCTGAACAAGATGAAGAACCCATCAGGAACGTTCTGACTAAGGGAGTAGCTGGAATTGGAAAAACAGTCTCTGTGCAGAAGTTTGTTCTGGACTGGGCTGAAGGGAAAACAAATCAGGACGTCCACCTCATATTCCCACTTCCTTTCAGAGAGCTGAATTTGATGAAGGAGCAGAAACTGAGTCTGGTGGAGCTCCTTCATGTGTTTTTTAAGGAGATGAAAGAACTGGACATTTCCAGGTTGGAGAAGGTTTTGTTAATTTTTGATGGTTTGGATGAATGTCGTTTTCCTCTGGATTTCCAGAAGACAGTGAGAGTGTGTGATGTAACTGAATCAGCACCAGTGCATGTGCTGCTGATAAACCTGATCAAAGGGAACCTGCTTCCCTCTGCTCTCATCTGGATCACCTCCAGACCAGCAGCAGCTGATCAAATCCCCTCTGAGTGTGTCCATCGAGTCACAGAGGTACGAGGGTTCAATGACCCTCAGAAGGAGGAGTACTTCAGGAAGAGGATCAGTGATCAGAACCTGGCCAATAAGATCATCACACACCTGAAGTCATTAAGAAGCCTCTACATCATGTGCCACATCCCAGTGTTCTGCTGGATTTCAGCTGCTGTTCTAGAGAGAATGTTGGGTGAAGCAGAGAGTGGAGAGATCCCCAAGACTCTGACTCAAATGTACACACACTTCCTCATCATTCAGACCAACATCATAAGAGAGAAGTACCTACAGAAGCAGGAGAGCGATGAAGAAATGCTTCTCAAACTGGGGAAACTGGCTTTCCAGCAGCTGGAGAAACAAAACCTGATCTTCTATGAGGAAGACCTGAGAGAGTGTGGCATTGATGTGACAGAAGCAGCAGTGTATTCAGGTGTGTGTACGCAGATCTTCAGAGAGGAGTTTGGGCTTCATCAGAGTAAAGTAGTGTACTGCTTTGTTCATCTGAGCATTCAGGAACATCTTGCAGCTCTGTATGTGCACCTGACCTTCATGAAGAAAAGGAGAAATGTTCTTAAACTAAATCAGGTCTGTAGGACACTTTCAGATGTTCACAGGAGTGGTGTAAATCAGGCTTTAAAAAGTCAGACTGGACATCTGGATCTTTTCCTCCGCTTTCTTCTCGGTCTCTCACTCGAGTCCAATCAGATACTTCTACATTCCTTAGTAACACAGACAGGAAGTAGCTCCCAGAACAAAAAAACAGTTCAGTACATCAAGAACAAGATCAGTGAAGATCTTCCTGCAGAGAAATCCATCAATCTGCTCCACTGTCTGAATGAACTGGGTGATGAGTCTCTAGTGGAGGAAATCCAGCAGTATCTGAAATCTGGAACACAAAGTGAACTTTCTCCTTCACAGTGGTCTGCTCTGGTGTTTGTGTTACTGACATCAGCACAGGATCTGGAGGAATTTGACCTGAATAAATACATCACTCCAGATAAGATCAGAGATGAGATTCTTGTGAGAGTGATGCCTGTGATTGCAGCATCCAGAAAAGCAATGTAAGTGAAGCTGAGTGAAATTGTTCTACTGTTTCAGTGTTGAGAACAAATCAAAGGTCTGAGCTGTTCAGATGAATCGCACTCTGCAGGACTCTTTAGACTTTTTCCTTTCTCCTCTTAGAAACCTTTTAGATCAGACTCTCTTACTTTCCCATTTGGATTCCCGGATCTCATCCTCCATGTTTATACAACGTGTGTGTGATGATGTTCCAAATCTGAACATCTCCGACTGTCAATTCTTATTATTCCACCATTTAATCATTGTGTTCAACTGATGTGTGTGATGTTGAAAGTTAGGACGCTGCAGTGAAGCTTTGAGAACTTGTTTGATCTTCTGCATTTCTGTTCATTATCTTTTATTTCCTTCAGTATCAGATGCAGTGAAATTACATGGAGAAGTGGAAAAGCTCTGACCTCAGTGCTCAACTCAGAAACCTCCAGTCTGAGAGAACTGCATCTGACTGTCAATACACTGAATCTGTCTGGGAATAAACTAGAAGACTCAGGAGTGAAGCGTCTCTCTGCTCTACTGGAGAATCCTGAGTGTAAAGTGAAAGATCTGAGGTAAGATCATCTCTCTGAGAGACACAAGAACTCACTAAAAGCTGCAGTGAATTGTTGTATACAGTGTTGTTTTTCAGGTGAAATTTGCTGTAGCGGTACAACATCCAGAACAAATCTATCAGTAATGAAACTTCTCACTTCCACTAATCATTAATGCACTGAGAATTAGATCCATGTGTGAATAAAACTCCAGTTAAACAGAGAGAAAGAACCTGATTCATGACTTTGTACAGAAAGCAGCAATACCTTTACACCTCTTGTACACATAATGACAGGAATCTCAATCACAGCAATAATCATTGGTCAGGTTTAATATGATCTTGTGATTGGACAAGAGAAGGGAGACGGTCCACCATAACACACATATCATCTTCAAATCATCATCATTGCTTTTTCAACCTGTTTCTAGACGTCTTACCATATTATTCTTCATTGTCAGAGATTCCTCTCTGCTTCATTTGCAGAATGATGAAGTGTGTCAGCTTGCATTGCTCTGGACTTCCCAGTTCCATTCTCTGTTTCTCAGAGCGACGTGTGTTTGTGCTGCTGCTCTCCTTCATCTCATCTTCTTTTACAACTTCTTTATTGAACTGCAAATGTTTAAGATCTTCTAAGAGTAAAAAATCCCACTTTTACTTCTGTTTTTTCCTCCACATTCATTTGGTCATTAGTGCTGCTCTACTTCTAATCCCCTGCTGTGAAAATGAGCTGAAATACACCTTACACTGCCACCTACTGGTCATTTACTGCAGTTTTCTTGTGTCAGCAGTCTGAGATGAATCAAAGTGCAGTACAAATATTTATCTCTATTAAATCATCTTTAAATTTATTTATTTTCATTGATAAATTATATATTTTTGATTTACTTTGTACGTCCTGGAGAAATCTGCTGCAATTTATTTTACACAAATTTAGTCCATTTTGTAGTCAGGCAACTCACACTACATGACTGTCTAGACGAGGACTTCCATCAGTGTCTGTGACTGGTTCTCACACCAACACTGCAGGAACAAGGGAGAACACACAGGATGTGTAATGTGTAGAAACTGAGAGAGTGAAGTGTGTGTCATTGTGTATCTGCAGGTTGTGTGATTGTGAAGTATCAGATGAAGGCTGTGCTGCTCTCGCTTCAGCTCTGAGATCAAACCCCTCACACCTGAGAGAACTGGATCTGTCTGGGAATAAAGTAGGAGACTCAGGAGTGAAGTGTCTCTCTGCTGTACTAGAGAATCCTCACTGTAAACTGGAGATAGTGAGGTAAGATCATCTCTATGAGAGTCACATGACCTGCTCCTCAGTAACACACATTCTCTAATAGTGACACTGAAGCAGAGCTTTTAGGTTCAGCATCAATGTTCTGAGGAGGAACTTTATAGTTTTATTCTTTTAGTTGTGTTTGTTAGTTTAAATGAGTTTTGAGTGACCACACACACACACACACACACACACACACACACATACACACACACTCTCACTCTGTCTCTTTCGCACACACACACACACACACACACACACACACACACACACACACACACTCACGCTCTCGCTCTCTCTTACTCACTCACTCACCCTCTCTCTCTCTCTCTGCGCATGTGCGGGGGAGTGGCGTGTAGAGCATGAAAGCGGTTGGCGTTTTCGGTGATTTTGGCGATTTTTCGCAAATTATTCCTTTAAACATCTAGGAACAATTTCGTGTGTGTGTGAGTGTGTGTGTTTGTGTACCAGCATGCCTGTGCACACGCAGGTGGGTGTGTGTGTGAGTGAGTGTGTGTGAGTGAGAGTGTTTAGCATTGCGTCTTCAAACGCGAGGTTGTTTGAAAGTTTGACTCGCCGACACGGTGTGCGGGTGGTGTGTAGGGCGAGTGTAGAGGAATGTGTATAGCGGTTGGTAATGTGGTGGGGTATGAGAATATTGTCTCTGCCTCCCGAACAAACAGTGCAATTGTTGTGTTTCTGAATAGTGTTGAAAGAGTGACTAAACTGATCCAAAATGGAATTGTTGTAAATAATGAATGCATATTGGTTTTTCCCCTCAGTTCTCCTGATAAAAAGGTGTTGCTATCGAATGTTCCTTCTTTTATTAGTGATGAGGCAATTGTGAAGGAGCTGTCTCGGTACGGGCAAACCGTCTCCCCAATAAAGAAAATCCCCCTCGGCTGTAAGTCCCCACTAGTTAAACACTTGGTGTCCTTTAGGTGGATGGTGTTTATGGTTCTGAATGAAGGTGTTGAGGAATTAAATGTGGTTCCCAGGTTTAGGGTTGATTGGTTTGACTACAACATCTTTGTCTCCACCGATTCAGAAATAAAATGTTTTAAATGTGGTCAGTTAGGGCATCTTGTGCGCGCCTGTCCTGAAAGACTCCAAGCGAATGGGGCAGGAGGCAGCTGAACCTGCTGGAGTCGTTCCCCCTGTGGCTTTACCTCAGCTTGCTTCTGAAAGCCCCATAACTGCTGCCAACTAAAATGAAGAAACGAGGTAGGGGACAGGGAAAGAAGCAGGCGAAGAAAGACATGAAGGTGGATAAACCCGAATCAGACAGCAAAGACACAATGTCTGATTCAGTCTTTAATCTAGACTTTCAGAAGGAACCGTTAAATGTACAGTGCCCTCCACAATTATTGGCACCCCTGTTTAAGATGTGGTCGTGGACTTCAAAAAATTCACCTTTTTCTTAAAACAACATAGAACCCAAATGCAAAAAAAGAGAAAAATCCAACCTTTTATTTAAGTACATTACTTTGGTGGTAAAAAAATCACACATTTAGAAAAAAAAAAAACTTGAAATCATGTGTCCCACAATTATTGGCACCCCTAACAATTCCTCTGAAAAATTTATTTATTTATTTTTTTTTATATATTTTTCTGTAGTTGCTAAGGTTGGTCAGGGTATCTAGGGACTTTTAATTAGTAATTCATGATTTCCTGTTTCCCCGGGGTATAAATATGACGTGACACAGAGGCCTAATTCTCTTACCCATTTGTCAACATGGCAAAGACAAGAGAACACACCATTCAAGTAAGGCAGATGTGTGTCGACCTTCATAAGTCAGGCAATGGCTACAAGAAAATAGCCACTCGCCTTAACTTGCCGGTATCTACAGTCAGAGGAATCATTAAGAAGTTCAAAACAACTGGAACAGTGACAAACAAGGCTGGAAGAGGTCCCAAGTTTATCTTGCCACAAGGCACAGTGAGGAGGATGGTAAGAGAAGTAAAAAAATTTCCCAAGCTCACCGTCACAGAATTGCATCAAAGAGTGGCATCTTGGGGTCACAGAGTCTCCAAAACAACCATCAGACGCTCTCTACATGCCAACAAGCTGTTTGGGAGGCATGCAAGGAAAAGCCTTTTCTCACTAACACTCACAAACGTAAACGTCTGGAGTTTGCTAAGCGGTACTGGGACTTCAACTGGGATCGTGTGCTTTGGTCAGATTGAGCTTTTTGGCAACAAACACTCTAAGTGGGTCTGCCGTAAAACAAAAGATGAGTATGCCGAAAAGCACCTCATGCCCACCGTGAAGTATGGTGGAGGATCTGTGATGCTGTGGGCCTGTTTCTCTTCCAAAGGCCCTGGGAACCTTGTTAGGGTGCATGGCATTATGAACGCTTTGAAATACCAGGATATTTTAAATAAAAACCTGATGGCCTCTGCCAGAAAGCTGAAGATGGGTCGTCATTGGGTCTTTCAGCAGGATAATGATCCAAAACATTTGGCAAAATCTACACAAAAGTGGTTCAGCAGTCACAAACTCAAGGTCCTCCCATGGCCATCTCAGTCCCCAGACCTAAACCCAATCGAAAACCTGTGGGGCGAGCTAAAGAGAAGAGTGCATAAGAGAGGACCCCGGACACTAGATGATCTAGAAGTATTGTGCAAAGAAGAATGGTCAAAAATCCCTCTCTCTGTGTTCTCCAATCTTGTGAAATGTTATAGAAGGAGATTAAGTGCTGTCTTGTTGGCAAAAGGAGGTTGTACAAAGTATTAACATCAGGGGTGCCAATAATTGTGGCACACATGATTTCAAGTTTTTTTTTCTTTTCTAAATGTGTGATTTTTTTACCACAAAAGTAATGTACTTAAATAAAAGGTTCGATTTTTCTCTTTTTTTGCATTTGGGTTCTATGTTGTTTTAAGAAAAAGGAGAATTTTTTGAAGTCCACGACCACATCTTAAACAGGGGTGCCAATAATTGTGGAGGGCACTGTATTATATAGCGCTGAGGACATAAAGTGTTTAAGAACCACCAAGTGGCAAAAAAAACATATTAGTTGAGGAGTTTTTCCCAGACCGCCAACAGTTTGTCAACGATATAAATCACTTTAGAAGAGAAGGAGCTTTTACTGATCAGGAAATCTTTTGGTTAAAAAAGCTGATAAATTTCGATAGGGAGAACTCTGATTAAGACTGATAGTGTGCGGTGTTTTATTTTCAGTTCTTTTAGCATTTGTTTGTTTTACTTTTATTTCAAGTTGCGAGTTTTAATATTAATGGAGCGAGATATTATGGAAAAAAACAAAGCTTTATGAGTTTATAAGACAGAAACGTGTTGATGTTGTTATGCTACAGGAAACCCACAGTGACAGCAGTAATGCTGCTGATTTGGTGAAGCAGTGGGACTGGTTGGTGATTTTAAGCCAATACACATCACTTAGTGGTGGTGTTACCCTGCTTTTTACTTGTAATTTTATTCCTGTTTCTTACAATGCAGAAAGAAGTCTTAAACGGGAGGCTTTTAAAAGTAAATGTTTTTTATGAGAATGAGGTTTTTATTTTTATCTGTGTGTATGCTCCCACCAGTGCAGTGGAGAGAATGAAGTTTTTAGATAAACTTAACAATGTTAGTTTAAACTGCAGCACTGCAGAGTTTTTAGATTTGGGAGTAGATTTTAATTGTACATCAGACAATTTGGACTGAAATCATGCAGAGCCTCATGTAGCTTCTGTCGAGAAAAAATATTTAATCAAACTTATCTAGCATGTGTTATAATCAAACTAATATTAATCCAACAAAATTAACTTAATAATCAATGTAGAACTTATTAGATACAATAGAAGTAGTTAAATAAAACCTATTTAGCCTGTATGTTAAACTTATATAACCTATTTACACCAAGTATAAGTAACATACTAATAATAAGGCATTTATGTGTGAGAGTAGAATAGAGTCTGACTGATGTTATGAGTGTGTTGAATAGACAAAGAACAAAGACAGCATTTAGGAGATCTAAGCAAGTTTATTGGGATAAAAAAGCTTGTGGGCTTCTGCAGCTGCAGAAGACATGAGGAAGTATTCTGGCTCCGAGTCCGAGTTTGTGTCTATTATATGTTTGACTTTTTTTTTTAATTAGGTGAGCAACATTGGGAATTCTCTGAACAAAGAATCCACCCGCGATGTGTCGTCTTGGAGATGGGGTCTGAGTTACGTCTCTGTGACATATAAAGAAATATTAATAAAAACCAGAGACAGTACAGCTGGACCCAATGCATAGACAACACACTCTCCCTGCCAAGGTTAAATCGATTTTATTGTTTTAAGCATCAGCTAACTTTTTTTACAAGATGTTCTGTTTTTCCAGTAGGCATCTCTGATCACTGTATGGTTCAGTGTACCATCAGTAAAAAGAATATAAAACCTAAGATCGCCTACTGACATCTTAACACTGAGTCTTTTATTTTTTTATGGAATTGTTTTAAACATGAGAAGGCAGCTTTTAAATCTATACAGCAGTGGTGGGATGTGACAGAGGCACAAATAAAAAATTTCTGTCAACAGTACACTCTCAAGACTGGTCTGATTTTCCTAGACCAGGTAAAGGCTTTTGACCAAGTTAGTGCCAGTCCCAAGCCCGGATAAATTGGGGAGGGTTGCATTAGAAAGGGCATCCAGCGTAAAAACGTGCCAAATCAAACGTGCGGAGGATCCGCTGTGGGGACCCCTAACGGGAGAAGCCGAAAGAAAGTTTAAAGGTTGAGCATGAATACTTGTGGAGGGTGCTGGAAAGCTTTGGGTTCAACCCTGGTTTCATAGCCATATTGAAGGTGCTGTACAGTGAAATTGAGATTGTACTAAAGGTTAATGGTGGTTTATGTGCCCCTTTTAGCATGTACAGAGGGATCAGCCACGTCTGTTACCTCTCAGGAATGCTGTAGACTCTTGCAGTCAAACCTCTTTTAATCAATCTAAGGAGTTCTCTTTCTGGTTTTGATATTTCACGTGCAAATGCTTCACTTTACCTGTCAACGTATGCAGATGACTTGGCAGTAATGGTGGGATCCCAGTCTGATGTAGGTGTTTCAACTGATGTTTTAGGAAGCTTTCAATTTTTATAATCAGCAAAAGTAAACTGGGGAAAAAGTGAAGCAGTTTTATTTGGGGAGTGGGGAGGTGGGGAGCCGACACTCCCAGTAGGTTTGGTGTGGAAAAAAAGGAGGTTTTAAGTACTTGGGTGTCTACCTGGGGAGTGATGAGTTTTTAAATAAAAACTGGGAAGGCACTGTAGAGCACATCAAGGGCAGACTGAGCAGGTGGAAGCGGCTGGTTCCAAAGATCGCTGGTGATAAACAACCTGGCAGCGTCGTCTTTGTGGAACAAGCTGGCATGTGTGGATCCACTGCCAAACCTGCTAGAAAACATCCAGGCCCTGCTCGTTGACTTCATCTGGGATGGTCTGCACTGGATTCCGCAGAGTGTCCTCCATCTGCCCAAGGAGGAAAGGGGGCAGGGGCTGGTCCATCTCACCAGCAGGACAGCAGCCTTTCGCCTGCAGTTTATCCATAGACTCTTAACCAGACCCAGGATCCTGGTATGGAGGACAGCAGCACATGGCAGGAGAAATAAGGCCGGACAGCACTTTGTTTTTAACGGACATAAGCATTCTGAATGTTACTGAATTACCAGTCTTTTACCGCAGACTTTTAAAAAAATGGACTAAAAAAAAAAGCATTAAGGGCTGTGGAACACTACACTGGCTGCTGGAGGAGCCCCTGGTCAATGGGAGTGGGCTGGACATTTTCGGTGTGACCACCCCACACTGTCCAGATCCATGATTTCCTCAAGGATTGGAGCTAGTGAACGTCACAGGGACAGACCTGTCACGACGGGAGGACCTGGCTGCACGTATAGGACTACGGTCCCTGCGCATCTCTAACCAGCTCCTACACCGATGGAGGTCTACACAAACAGCGGAGGAGCGTGTTCAGCTGAAGGACTATAAAATCGGCAAAAGCGGTCCTGCAGAAGAGGAACCCTTTCCCACGCCACATCGCTCCTGACCTGGCCTCCTCCTGGAGCGCAGGGGTGAATGGAAGATGAACTTTGGGACAGTGACAGGGAAGCTGCTCTACAGGGCCTGTGTTAGTTTTAAACAAGAAAAAAATAAATGGGAGGGTGGACTCCCAGTGGAGAAATGTTTTTGGTTTAACAATGATATTAAACCAGAGTGGAGACAATAAATATAAAATTTCTCATGAGCAATTTTTGAAGGGGGACACAAATAATACAGTAAAATTGTACTTACAGTATAAAGATATGTCTCCACAGTGAAAAACTTTGGTTTTTTTTTAATTATTATTGTAGCATGGAGACAGCGTCAATTACAATGTTAATTCAAACTGCTTTACATAAATTCAGTAAAACTATCATAAAAAAATCACAACAATGAAAACAAGGAATTAAAATAAAGGTTTAACATTTTATTTACAAATTAATTAAGACACTTAAGAACAGAATAGAAATTGATTATACATAAAATACAGTGGGGTTAGTTCAGACATAGCACAGTGCTCATTTAGTAAATGCAAAGATAAACATTATGCTAATTGTGTCCGTTAATGTTAAGTTGACATTATACCAATTCATCCCAAATAAAACACTGCATGGGAAACGGTTTGGTGTGTTAGTGTCAGTGCACTATGCTACAAGCTATTATACACAAGCTAACGTTCACTAGATAAGTCATGTTTTAATAGAGCAGATTCATGGGAAACTACATCGGAAATCAGCATTTTTGCTGAACTAATTTATGAAAGCGTCTGCATCAACTACATTAAAGAAAATCGCTTTATTTAAAGTGAATAAAATACCATAGTTAATGGAGCTGCAGACACACATCTGACTCGTGTGTGTAATGTAGCGAGATGAACTGGAAACGCAGGCAGTGGGTCAAAACACTGTGAGGAAGGGGAGGAGAAACTCAACTGTTTCTAAATGAACAATTATTTAGGTATACATACATATATTTTTCATATAATAGAGAATACATATAATAAGGAGTGCAATTTTTTTAAATAATAATTTTTTTGGGGTGACAACCCTCGGATAGGGGGGGATTTACGCCCATGGAGACACTGTACAAACCACCATTACCTAAAAAATCTGCCGACATCCAGTGGAGGATTTTACACTGCATTATCTCTGTAAACTCTTATTTCTATTTTTAACCCCAATGTTTTACAAGACTGTCCATTCTGTTCACAGAGAGAAACTGTTTTTCATGCTTTTATACACTGCTTCAGGTTACAGTCACTTGTTATGTTTTTATATGTTATTTTAAGTTCCTGGAATGTGACTTTTACTCTACAGTGTTTTATTCTGGGTTTTAATTACATCAGGAGAAACAGGTTTTGTGTCAGTTGATTCATTTCATTTTTGGTCAAGCTAAAATGGCAATATACCTGAGCAGAAAAAACAAAATAGTTCAAAACACTGACTGTGATGCCATTAGAATCTTCTCCAGGCTTACAAAATTCAGGATTGTTGTTGATTTAAAATTTTATAGGGGATCTAAAGATGTTCGAGGTTGTGGGGTGTTGTGGAGAAGCTCTTTGTTCCTTAAAAGAAGAGAATTGTACTTTGCACCAGAGCTCAACTAAACGATTGCACCAACCGCTATCTTTTAACTGTCATTCTCTTGTTTTATTGATGCTTATTTATTTATTTATTTATTTATTTATTTATTTATTTATCTATCCATTATATTTGACTATTTATCTATTTGTTTGATTTTTATTTCCTGATACCATCCAGAACATAACATCACTTATGCTGAGTCTTATGATAAATAAAGGAGTGTAAAAAGTCTCTCTCGCTCACACACACACACACACACACACACACACACACACACACACACACACACACACACACACACACACACACTCCCTCTCTCTTTCTCACACACACATTCCATTCAAAAAACACAAAGGATGTGTAATGTGTAGAAACTGAGAGAGTGAAGTGTGTGTCATTGTGTATCTGCAGGTTGTATGATTGTGGAGTATCAGATGAAGGCTGTGCTGCTCTCGCTTCAGCTCTGAGATCAAACCCCTCACACCTGAGAGATCTGAATCTGTCTAGGAATAAAGTAGGAGACTCCGGAGTAAAGTTTCTCTCTGCTGTACTGGAGAATCCTCACTGTAAACTGGAGACACTGAGGTAAGATCATCTCTCTGAGAGTCACATGACCTGCTCCTCATTAACACACATTCTCTAATAGTGAGACTGAAGCAGAGCTTTTAGGTTCAGCATCAATGTTCTGAGGAGGAACTTTATTTTTATTTTGTTTCGTTTGATTAAATTTGTGCTGATTGAACACACACACACTCACACACCCTCAATCTCTCTTTCTCACACACACACACACACACACACACACTCTCTCTCTCTCTCTTTCTGCGCATGGGGGAAGGGTGAGCATGGCCTGTAGAGCCAATTTATTTCGGCGTTTTTTTGCTTCTTTTTTTTCCCCTAAACATCTAGGAAATATGTGTGTGTGTGTGTGTGTGTGAGTGTTTAGCATGGCATCCTTGAACACAAGGCTGTTTGAAAGTTTGACTGGCCGGCACGGTGTGCGGGTGGTGTGTGGGCGAGTGTAGAGGAGTGTGTGTTAGCGGTTGGAAATGTGGTGTGGCATGAGAATATTGTCTCTGCCTTCCGTATGGAAAAAGGAATTGTGTTGAATAATGAGTGCATACTGGTTTCTTCCCTCAATTCTCCGGCTAAACAAATGATGTTATCCAATGTCCCTCCTATCATAAGTGATGAGGTGATTCTTAAAGAGCTGTCTCAAGCGAACCATCTCCCCTATGAAGAAAATCCCCATCGGCTGTAAATCCCCACTGATTAATCACTTGGTATCTTTTAGACGGATAGTTTTTATGGTCTTAAATGAAGGTGTTGAGGAGCTAAATGTGGTTTTCAAGTTCAGGATTGATGGGTTTCACTACAACATTTTTGTTTCCACCGATGCAGACATAAAATGTTTCAAATGTGGTCAGATAGGACATCTTGTGCACACCCTGCGGCTTCAGCTCGGCCTGCTGCTAAAAGCCCTGTAAATGCTGCTGCACCAGGGCCTAGGGAGCGTGAGCCCCGAACTCAGACTGTAGACCAGAGATCCACTAATGACATAAACACCTCGGAGAAGCCCTGCTAGGCTGAACCGAAGGCCACAGGAAATTGAGGGCATATTGAAGCCCTCAAAACCAAAATTGCCAAAATAAATGACCTGTTGGACACTGCAGTACAGGGGGCGCTGGTCCGCTCACGCTTTAAAAGGGTCACTGAGATGGATGCTCCTTTTAAGTTCTTCTTTAGTTTAGAGCAAAAGAATGGACAGAAAAGATTTATGCATGCTATGCGAACGGAACGGAATCAGGGGATCTCGTGTCAGAGCCTTCTAAAATTCGCCAGCAGACAATCAGCTTTTATTCGAAGCTGTATAGCAGCGAGAGGTCAGGGGCACAGGAGCTGGAAGAGAGCTTCCTTAAAGACTTGCCTAAGCTCACAGAATCAGTGTCCAGAAAACTGGACAGGGAGCTGTCATTGTCTGAGCTTCAGGAGGCTCACCAAGGCATGAAGAAAGGGCATTTATAGGGCAGGACATGCTTGAGGTTCTAAGGGAGAGTGTGAAAGGTGGTTAGCTCCTATCAAGCTGCAGGAGATCCGTCTTGACCCTGCTGCCAAAGAAGGGAGACCTGACCCTCCTGGTTTTTTTTTCAAAAAAGTCAAGCAGTGTAAGTTGGCATATGGTATCCGAATTTTGTTGCACAATGTTTGGTAACTCTGCCTGTTGCTTTTGTTGAATAATTAGCAAGTTTTTAAGGTTTTTAAAGGATTATAAGGAAAAATAGCTGCTTGGACAAACGTTCACTTTTTTCTGTGTATTTTCCTTAAACTCTTTTATAACATCTTTTGTTTTAACAAGTGTGTTATCAAAACCCCTTAAATAAAAATAAAGATCATGTTGAACTGAGATTTTACAGCATGTTTAACCCTGTGTGTCACAGTATGTACACGGAGAGACGAGGACACGAATAGTAACATTAAAGATGTAATTTTAAAAATAAGGAGCAGGTAAATCACACATACATACAACGTAGTAAAGATGATAACCGACAATGAGTGAAGACAGTGGTGATGAGTGTAAATAGAGTCCGGGTGAACAGACAGGTGAAAACGGGAAACAAACATAGTGGATGACGGGGTGTAAAGGATGATGGGTAATTCAATTCAATTCAATTCATTTTTATTTGTATAGCGCTTTTAACAATGAACATTGTCTCAAAGCATCTTTACACAGATAATGTGGTGATTAAACGTAAATATGTTCTCCGTAAGTATGTTTGTCCCTGATGAGCAACTGTGGCAAGGAAAAACTCCCCGAGATGGCATAAGGAAGAAACTATGAGAGGAACCAGACTTAAGAGGGAACCCATCCTCATCTGGGTTGCACCAAATGTCCATTTGAAGCAGATATACAATGCTGCGGGGTACAGTGATGATGTTTAGAAGCAAACTGCACTCCCGAGTCAGTGCAGCAGACCGCCGACACCAAGTACAGTTCAATCCATCCTCAAAGCACCCATTCTACTCCGGAAACATGGAACCACCCAAGGTGTTGATGAGATACCGTCCCGAGCTGCACAGAAGTGGGAAGATGCACGGAGGGGAGAGGGGCAGGAACAGTGGTCACTGGAGCCTCAGGAGCATGTTTAACTCGACCAGAGAGAGAGAGAGAGAGAGAGAGAGAGAGAGTGAGAGAGTGACGGGAAGAGAAGGATATGGATTATTAAGTGTCCCTATTGGTGTATGAAAGTTAATGTCACTGTGCAGTTTGGACTCATTACAACGTTATGTAGTCCGGTGAATGAGGGTAGATGACAGGGGAAACGTTACAGTATGCTGATATGAACGATCTTTATTTTATGGGGTGTTCTTTCATTATTGCACTAATTTTACATTTTTATGTGTTGTCATGAATGAGCAAGAAACAGACAGCCTCGGTTTGTCAGGGCAGATTCAGGATGTTACACAAGAAACTTTACAGATGAGAACAGTTGTGGATTTTAACACCTGGCTGTTATTGCAGGTTTTTTTTTACATTTTATAATGTATACACAAGGGTTTGTAGGATTATATATGGACCAATCATAAAAACATGTATTAGTAAAATATAGAAAAAAATATGTAACACATTAGTATGATGAACAACTGCACATTGGCTGTTTATTAGTAGGCTACTTAGAAAGCACATATTAATTCATTTTTCTTCATGACCATATTCTGCATCCCATAATCCTACCTAATACCTAAACTTAACTACAACAACTTCTTTAAAAGCTAATAAGCAGTAAATTAAGAGTTTGAGGTGAATGTCAAAGTTAATAGTGAATACGTGTTATTGTCCAGGTTATTATTATTATTGGTTAATGTCCAACAGTGTACTTAATTTGTTATTTGATTCTGTATGTCACTATTGACACAGTCCCGTCTAAACAGTGTTGCTGTGTGTCACATCCACAGTGACAAAATTGACAATATAAATAGGGAAATAATTGCTCAGCTGTTAGATGGGAAGGAATGTCGCAGAAACACTTTTGGCAGTTTTAAGTAGATTTATATATTGAGATATATGTTTGCTTTAATACTGTGTAAAAAGCTACTACTTTTAAACAAACCAGCCAGGAAGCTTAAAAGAAGTGACACTAAATGTTTATTTCATCTCATTGTGTAATTGATATCGGGTCTTGACATGTTTGTCTGTTGAGTTCAATACATATTTTCTTTCAATAGTTTGTTTTGAATGACTTGTTTTATTCCTGAAACATGGACTGTAGAATAGAACAAAATGAAGTATTATTTGAATGTGGAAGTCTCCATTACTGTGTGCCATGTACTGTGCATACACAAAATACAATTTAAAATATGTAAACAATATACTCTTAGTACCATTATAAGGACATCTTTGTATTTTATACTTAAAAAGGTACACATTACTACCTTAGAGTACCAATGTGTACCTTAATGTACAACTATACATTTTGTGGGTAAATAAGGTACAAAGATGTCCTTTTAAGGGCACTGTCCCAGTGGCAAGCTGTTGTATTTATTTTGTTCTTTCTGTTTTATAATTGTATATATTCATAAAGCATATAAAGCAAAACAATATAATTAAAAATAAAACCTGTCAATTACACAAGGGTTAACTGAAAAAAACAAACAGGTAACACTAGACATTTCGTCCCACCCACTTTTGAAATGATGGCTATGCCCCAGACCACCCCCACACTGTTCAGAGCCTTGATCTCCTAAAGGATTGTCGATCGTCACAAGCCTTCAGCTGGTGAACGTCGCAGGGAAAGACCTGTCATGAGGGGAGGACCTGGCTTCACGTATAAGACTACTCTAACCAGCTCCTACACCAATGGATGTCTACACTAACAGCAGAGGAGCGTGTTCAGCTGAAGGACTTAAAAATCTGCAAGAGCGGTCCTGCAGAGAAAGAACCCTTTCCCAAGCTGGACATCGCTCCTGACCTCGACGGATGTGGTGGCCCCTTCTGGAGTGCAGGGGTGAATAGGAGATGAACTTTGGGACAGTGACAGGGAAGCTGCTCTGCAGGGCCTGTGTTAAGGTTTTAAACAAGAAAAAACTGAGTGGGAGGGTGGACCCCCAGTGGAGAAATGTTTTTGGTTTTAACAATGATATTAAATCAGAGTGGAGGCACTTTACAAACCACCATTACCTAAAAAAGCTGCTGACCTCCAGTGGAGGATTTTACACTGCAATTAATCTCTATAAACTATTTTATTTCTATTTTAAACCCCAATGTTTTATAAGACTTTCCGTTTTGTTTACAGAGAGAAACTGTTATCCATGCTTTCGTACACTGCTTCAGGTTACAGTCCTTTTTTGAGTTTTTAAAACATATTTTAAGTTCTTTTAATGTGACTTTTACTCTACAGAGTTTTATTCGGGGTTTTACATACATCAGAAGAAATATGTTTATGTGTCAGTTGATTAATTTTATTTTTGGTCAAGCAAAAATGGCAATGTATCTGAGCAGGAAAAACAAAATGGCTGAACACACTGACTGTGATGCCATTAGAATCTTCTCCAGGCTTACAAAATTCAGGATTGTTGATTTTAACGTTTACAAGAATATGGGGGATCTGAAAATGTTTGAGACTGTGTGGTGTTGTGGAGAAGCTCTTTGTTCCTTAAAATAAAAAGAATTGTACTTTGCACCAGAGCTCAGCTAAACGATTACACCAACCCCAATCTTTTACTAGCATTGTCTTGTTTCATTGGTGTCTATTTAATGTTGTTTGTTTGTTTGTTTGTTTGTTTATTTATTTATTTATTTATTTATTTATTTATTTATTTATTTATTTATTTATTTATCCATTATATTTGACTATTTATCTATTTATTTAACTTTTATGTCCTAATACCTGATACCATCCAGAACATAACATCACCTATGCTTAGTTAAATAAGGGAGGTGTAAAAGTCAAAAAAGTCTTTCTCCCTTCATCCCTCCCTCCCTCCCTGCCCCCCTCTCTCTCTCTCTCTCTCTCTCGTTTTTCCTCTCTCTTTTTCCTCCATCCCTTCCTCCTTCCCTTCCTCTCCCTCTCTTGTTTTCTCTCTCTTTCTAGTGATAAGAACACAAAGGATGTGTAATATATACAAACTGAGAGAGTGAAGTGTGTGTCATTGTGTATCTGCAGGTTGTATGATTGTGGAGTATCAGATGAAGGCTGTGCTGCTCTCGCTTCATCTCTGAGATCAAACCCCTCACACCTGAGACAACTGGATCTGCATAGGAATAAAGTGGGAGACTCAGGAGTGAAGATTCTATCTGATCTGAAGGATGATGAACGTTACAAACTACAGACACTGAAGTGAGTAATAATCTGTTTTATATAAACACTAAAACTGATGTAGTGATTAGTGTTATTTACTACATTAGTGTTATTTACTACATTAGTGTTATTTACTACATCAGGCTACTCTACAGCCTGGGATTGGAGAAGTGCAGTGATGTGATGCAAATATCTGTTCATGTTCCTCTTCTATCTTCTGCACCTTCTCATTTGTTCTCACTAAATGTTCTACCAAAGATATTATATAAGCATGAAGAAATGTTAAAGGACAAATGATACACTGGAATCAAATCCTGGTTTCCTTGAAGCAGAGATAATTACCTGCTGCTGATCATCAAACACCTCCTTCTAGTTTTCTGTTATTGATTCACTTCTTTCTCTTCTAGTGTTTAATGGTGATGAACAATTGTGTGTGAAGACTCCAGTGTTCCTGCATTTCTGTGTCTGCAAACCGAGAACACGTTTATCTACAGGATCTGAGGAGTTGATGTGAAAAAGCCCAGAGCAGAAGGAGTTCAAATCACATGTATTACTTTGTCCTTTAGTTAGTATTTAATAGAGTTTCTATCTTTATGCTACAGGATCAGACCCAATCCATTCTTTATTTTCTCTCTGATCTGATCTCCATTTCTTACTAGTATCAGGTGATCAACCCAGTATGGGATCAGTGCCATCTTTAGTGCCTGCACACACACACACACACACACACACACACACACCTGGATGTATATAATATGTATATGATGTATTATATAATATTTCCTACAAAAACACCCATAAAACTATCATTTTATATAAAGTATAGAAGAAAAATAAATGAAGTTTTATTTACTCTTCTTTCTTTCTTTCTTTCTTTCTTTCTTTCTTTCTTTCTTTCTACAGCACTTTTTAGAAATTTCCCCACAAATAAAGTTTTATCTTAAAGGTTTATCATCTACAGTAGCGCATTGCATTCACAAAAAATAAAGAAATAAAAAATTGGTGCAGTCTGTGGCAGGGGAGCATTTTAGCGCATAACACCGGATCTGACGTTACTGCATTCTTTGCTTGGAAGCGCCTCATTGCTTAACCATGGAGATGTAGAAGATATCATATGGTTTAGTGTGATTGCTGTATATTAGTTTAATTATATACTGGACATTTCTCACTGAGCTGCTCCTCCTGCTGATTCATTTACTTACAGTAAGTCTTGCTTAAGTTAATAGATACAGGGCATTAGATATTAAAATATATTAGTAATAATAATAATGATAATAACATTGACTACTAATATGTTACACATTCTGACTGTTCACTTGATAAAACAAACATTTATCAAGTGGACAGTCAGAATGTGTTACATATATTAGTAGTCAATATTAAAATATAATAATAATAATAATAATTAAAGCTGCAAGCAGCGATGTGCGGGCCCTCGCACCACCGCCACCCGGTGGCCTGAGGAAAACAGTGAAGACAGGAGAATTATGGCACAGTCATTTCAAAGTGCCACACTTCTTGTTTCCAGCAGGTGGCGCTATAAATATAACTAAATATGGAAAAAGAGTCTTATCAATCCTGTGAAGTTTGGGGCAGATTGGACATTGTATGTCCGAGTTATAGCAACTTCCCTTTTTTATGGTGAATCCTCGAATTTTGTCAGACCACCATGGACATGCCCTTCGACAAAATCTCTAGATCTTCGCAATATAACATTGCAAAGGCCTTTAGATTATGCGTAGCAAATGTGGTGTTGATCTGAACAAATCTCAACTGTATTCCTATGGTAAGACATTGAAATTTGTCACGGCGCCATGGACACGCCCTTTAACGAACGCTCAAGATCTTCACAATTCACTAGCGCAAAGGACTTAAGATAAGACTGGCCAAAAAAAAGGTGGATGGCATTAAATTTCTAGGAGTAGTTCATTGCACAGTAAAACATGACACTTTCTGTTGCCAGCAGGTGGCGCTATCACTATTACTAAATATGGAAATGGAGATCTGGTTAGATCAGGAGTCTTATCAATCATGTGAAGTTTGGGGCAGATTGGACATTGTATGTCCAAGTTATAGCAACTTCCGTTTGCATGGCGAATCGTCGAAATTTGTCAGACCACCAAGGACACGCCTTTAAAGAAAACTAGATCTAGATCTTCGCAATTTAACATTGCAAAGGCCTTAAGATTATGCTTGCCAAATTTGGTGTTGATCTGAACAAATCTCTAGGAGGAGTTCCTTAAAATACGACATGTGAAAATGGCAAAATCAACCAAAATTTTGCTCATACACATAAAAATACCCGACTTCCTGTTGGGTGTCGGATTTCGTACTTAGTGTGTTACATGTGTGTTCCGATTTTCGGACATGTATGTGAAACATAGCTCGAGCCACACACCGTTGAATGCGTATAGGTGGCGCTATTGAGCCGGTTCTGCCACATCCACTTTCGAAGGAACATGGCGTTGAAGTTGCTGATCCAGATGATGACACTGACACCAGAGTCAATGAGATGAAACGTCTTAATGAAACGGTTTGTATTAGAAAATGAAAGGTACATGAAGTAGTGACTTACTATCCGAATTAGACCTTTTTGTCTTTGTTACACTGTATATTTGCCATTTTCTGCCTTAATCGATACCATCACTAGTACCTAATTGATCTACGTTGGCCAGACTGAGACTCCATTGATCTGTTGGTTTAAAAAATTCTATCACGAGAAGAGACAGGATATATCTGTATTTATTTTCAACGGGTTTTCAATTCTGTGTACTCTTCTCATTTGTAGTTCCCCTTCAGGAACTCGCCCCTGCGTGACCACGCTCTGAACCACGTGTGAAATCTAGCCAATAGGCAAGCCGTGACGTCATAGACAGGCGACGTCGCGTAAACCAGGAAGCTACAAGATGGCTGTGCGGTGGTAGCGACATTAGCTTCTGCTCGTTCAGGTAAGCACTTTGAGTGTGTTATCTGTGCAGTCATGAGCTTATATGCAGGCAAAATTCCGTCTGCGTGTCTCCTGCTTGCCCCGATTCATTTCGGGGGGGGTGACACGCAGCCGATGTGTTGTTTGCTTAGCTTAGGAGCGTGCTTAGTCGGCTCTCGAGGGTATCGGTTGTTAGCATTTAGCCGTGTGGCTATGCGCTCCCGGCTGCTAGCCGAGCTCCCGTTCCCCGGGGATTGCGCTCGTTTGGTAACGGTTCTTCCCCCGGTGCGTTCGCGGTGCTCCGTATTCTTCCTCCGAGGTGGGAGAATTTCAGAGAGCGCTCTCCGAGGTGAGCGCTCTTCCTCGCGGCTTTGGCTCTCGATGGTATCGGCTGTTAGCATTTAGCCGTGTGGCTATGCGCTCCCGGCTGCTAGCCGAGCTCCGTTCCCGGGATTGCGCTCGTTTGGTATCGGTTCTTCCCCCGGTGTGTGTGACGCGGTGCTCCGTATTCTTCCTCCGAGGTGGGAGAATTTCAGAGAGCGCTCTCCGAGGTGAGCGCTCTCCCTCGAGGCTTTGGCTCTCGATGGTATCGGCTGTTAGCTTTTAGCCGTGTGGCTATGCGCTCCCGGCTGCTAGCCGAGCTCCCGTTCCCCGGGGATTGCGCTCGTTTGGTATCGGTTCTTTTCCCGGTGTGTGTGACGCGGTGCTCCGTATTTCTTCCTCCGAGGTGGAATAAATTTCGGGACATTAGGGAAAGCACGCCTGGCGGCTGCTTCTTCTCCCGGTGCGGGCGGCGCAGCATTACATGTCTCTCTCTCCGAGGAGGTTGAGCTGGTGGATGCTGGCGAGCCTGCGGACTCCTCACAGCCTGTGCTGTATATAGAGCTCCTTGTGGTCGTGGCACGGGCCGGTCCGAGCTGGATTAGCTTGGCCGGTCGTGGTGGCGGAGCAGCGCGCCAGTGAGCTGGTTGTGCGTTTCCTGCACTGTGTCACAGCCTCAGCGCCTCCCCTGATCTGCGCACCGAGGTGTCTGGGTCCTGGGAGGCCCGTGGACGCGCGTGCTTTCCGATGTTCTTTCGCCAGCGCGAATGTTATTGAGCTGCATGGCGCTGCTACGGACATTGCCGCTTGTGGTAGAGACGCTAGCTAGCTATCTCTCCCGAGTGTTGCGCCTGTGACGGCTATCGGTTTGCCTACGCCGCTTGGCTCTGGTAGCTGCGCGGCAGGTCAGGCTACAGGTTGCTTCCACACGATGAGTGTGTTGCAGGCATACCAGGCTGGCCTGCTATGGGGGATGATGCGAGCTTCCTTCTGAGCGTCATGGTGTCCCTCCTGGCCTGACCTGGTGACGCTGTGGGTAAGGGTGATTGCTGGCGGGTTCAGGAGGCCGCGGTGGCATTTCAGTGGTAGTTCCTCGCTGCTCCGATGGGGCTGCTCAGCGGCAGCCGCGCCTGGTACGCCCAGGCACAGCGAGATAGCCCGGTGAGAGAGTGTTGCCACCCGACTCCGCGGGGCGGTCCTAGGGCCCCTGGCGACTCTCTAAGCCCGAGGAGGGGCTGGACGGCCCCTGGTGAACGGGCTGTGGTGCGAGGCCTGATGGCTTGCATTTTGAGGCGGTGCGCACCTCATGCTACGGTGCTCGTCCCTCCCTGGCACCGCCGGGAGGCCGGTCTGTCGGCCCTGCCACAGGGTGTTCGGGACGCTGCCTCCCTCTGGCGGTTAACTCCCTTATTTCCGCTCGACAGTTCGTTGCGGATGAGAGTCATCCGCCGCCTCTCAGGAGGCTTCAACGGCCGCAGTACGCTGCTCCTGCCGCTCGGGTCCAGGAGGTCTGTCTGTTAGCCCTGCCACGGGTTGTGTTCAGGGCGCAGCTTCTCCAGCGGTTTGCTCCCAGTATTCCGCCCGTATGATCGCTGTGGACGGGGGGTTCCGCCGCCTCTCAGGAGGCTTCAACGGCCGCAGTACGCTGCTCCTGCCGTTTGGGTTCAGGAGGACTGTCTGTTAGCCCTGCCACGGGTCGTGTTCAGGGCGCAGCTTCTCCAGCGGTTTGCTCCCCGTATTCCGCCCGTATGATCGCTGCGGACGGGGTTCCGCCGCCTCTCAGGAGGTGTGGTCGGCTGCAGAGCACCGCCCAGCCGCTCTGAGTGGGTCGGGGCCAGCCCGAGGGGTTGGTTCTCCTGTGGAGACTTTGTCAGTCTTAGGGCTGCCTGGAGTCTCTCGGGGGTCCTGCGTACTGTGAAGAAGGGTTGCGCGATTCGGTTCGCATCTTCTCCTCCCCGGCTCGACGGGGTGTGTCCCGCCCTGGCGGGACCCGTGCAGGCTCTGGTCCTGGAACAGGAAGTGCGCACACTCCTGGGGAAAGGGGCCATCGAGGTGGTTCCCCCCTCAGTTTGCGAGTCAGGCTGCTACAGCCCGTGCTTCGTTGTTCCGAAGAAGGACGGTGGGTTGCGTCCCATTCTGGATCTCTGCTACTTGAACCACTCACTTTTGAGGTTCGGGTTCAGGTTTCTCGTTTAGAGAGGTCGTGTCTCAGGTCAAGTCCAAGGACTGATTTGTCATACGCTAGATCTGGAGGTTGCATGCTCCCATGCAGCCGCCTTCACCGCGCACGGGAGGTTCCTGAGGTTGCTTTCGGGGCGAAGCTTACCAATATCGGTCCTTCCGTGCGGCCTAGCGCCCTCACCCCGTGCCTTCACAGAGTGCGTGAACGCAGCACTGACCCCGCTGCGGCTTCAGGGCATCCGCGTTCTGTATTATATCAGCGATTGGTTGATGGTGGCTCGTTAGAGCACCTGGCGGTTTGGCATTGAGGTGCTGTTCCCGCCTGCATGAAGGTACTGGGGTTCGGACTGAGACGCCGGGTTGTGTGTACTTTCCCAGCACGGAGGGCCACTTTCTCGGCGTGGTGTGGGACTCGGCCGAGTTGCGGGCACGGTTGTCTCCCGCCCGGTTTGTAGTCATCCTCACTGCAGTCAGGAGGGTAGGGGCAGGCCGCCTGGTCACTGTGAGGCAGTTCCAGAGGCTGCTGGGTCTCATGTCGGCAGTGTCCGCATGTGGCCCCTCCAGTGGTGGCTCCGGGCGGTAGGTTCTCCCCTGAGGGAGTCTGTGTCATCACATCAAGGTCTCACGGTGTGCCCGTGAGCCTTGGTTGCATGGTAGAACCTTACTTTCTGTTCCGAGGCCCCGCTTTAGGGACTCCTTGTCGCCGCGTAACGCTAACGACGGGCGCCCATCACGGGGTGGGAGCGGTCATGAGTGGCCACTCCACCCAGGTCTGTGGAGCGCCCGCGCCTCTTGTGGCACATAGGTTGCCGGGAGGTGCTGGCAGTGTTGTTGGAGTTACAACACTTTCTCCCAGTCCTTAGAGATCGCTATGTGTTGGTCCGCCGACAATGCTGCGGTGGTCTCGCACATCGCCCACCGGGGACCTCGGTCTCGCCTTGCGAGCAACGGGCGCAGGGGGTCCTCTTGTGGTCCTGGGACGAACTCCTCTCATTTAGAGCCGGTTACATCCCGGGACGGTTGGATGTCTGAGCAGACGCCCTGTCGAGACAGTGGCTGCCGTGGGGCGGTCTTGGCGAGGCTACGCCTGTCGCTTTTCCCGATTGCGCTGCTCTCGGGAGTTCTGGGAAAGTTTTGCCGGTAGGGAGTCTGTCTCCTCCGGGTAGCACCTTGTTGGCGGGCGGAACCCTGGTTCACCCCCGCCCGGTGTTGTGGAGCCTGTGGCCCCTGAGGGGTCTCAGTTTGTAGCGGCTGTTCTCTCTACCGAGGTAGTAGAGGCCCCTCTCCACTCCAGAGCTCCCTCCATGAGGAGGTCGTACGCCGCAAGATGGCGATTGTTCGCCACGGTGTGAGCACCATGACTTGGACCCAGATGACTGCCCGGTCGGTTCAGTTCTGGTGTTTTTGCAGGTACAGTTTGCCGCAGGGTTAACCCCTTCGACCCTGAGGGTTTCCGTGTTTGCTGGGTAGGTCCCATTGGTGACACGTTTCCTCCGGGCGCCGGAGGCTGTGGCCCGGGACACGACTGGAGTGCCTGTCTGGGACTTGGCAGTTGCCTCGTCCCACCTGGAGTTGCCCCCTGGCATGCCCAGAGTGTTCTTACATGGGGCCGGGTGCTCCCACACGATGTGTCGTGTTACAGGCATTCTGCCCTCCTCTGTTATAGCCCCCGACCAGGGGTTACGAGACCTGGCTGTGTCCAGTGCGAGCACTGGGTGCTTATCTCCACAGGACGAGTCCTTGAGGTGGTTGGTGCAGTTGTTCGGCTGCGAGTCCTGGTCCCCGCCCGATCGCGGTCAGGGCTCGCCCCGCCAGAGTGTGGCGGCCTCTGCGGCCGGGTGCACATGAGTGTCACTCCGGGACATCTGTGACGCTGCGGGTTGGTCCACCCGCTGACCTTTGTCAGGTTCTATGGCCTCGACCTCAGAGCCACCCGGGCTCCTCTGTCCCACGTGCTGGTGCCGAGGCCCTCACTCTTTGGCAGGGTCTGGTCAGTGTGGCGTGATTGGACACTCGTTCCCATAGCGTTCGACGCAGCTCGAGTTCCTGAAGGGGAACGTCTCAAGGTTACGAACGTAACCCTAGTTCCCCGAGGGAACGAGACGCTGCGTCTCCATGCCACACCCTGCATCCCGCGGCGCTTACCTTCTCTTTGCAGAAGCTAATGTCGCTACCACCGCACAGCCATCTTGTAGCTTCCTGGTTTACGCGACGCCGCCTGTCTATGACGCCACGGCTTGCCTATTGGCTAGATTTCACACGTGGTTCAGAGCGTGGTCACGCAGGGGCGTTCCCATAGCGTTTGACGCAGCGCCTGCTCCTCGGGAACTAGGGTTACGTTCGTAACATTGAGACGGTTCTTAGCAACATAAAGAGAGCACAGAGCATGCAGAAGAAGTCATACCAAAATCACAAGCGCAAGTTTGTGAGAGTATGTTCAGTTCAGGCTGGTGACGTTCTGCTCTCCTTCTCTCCAAACAAAAGAAAACAGGAGACACATTGACAAGTCAGCCCCATGGACCATATTCTGTGGCTAGCATCTCTTCCAAAAATGTGAGCACTATTGTGAAAGGGTCAGCTTGAAAGAGGGTCAATGTGTCAAGACTGATGACATACTACAGATTAAAAACGAAGTGTTTAATAAACTCTGTATGAAATGGTTTTCAATTAAATGCTAGATTTAACTGCATTTATTGCATATGTGTTTGTTTATATTATATATTCTGTATTTTATTATATATTTATAATTGTAATAAGTTATCAAATACCAATTGAATTTAATTCTATAAATATAAAATACCATTGTTTTATTTAACTTTATATTTGTTTATTTGACAAATCGAAATGAAAATCCACAGATAAATAAACACTAAACATTTGTTTTTACTGATGCGCCAAGTCTCAAATCAGCACTACAATCTGGCATGAAGCGCAGGTCCGACAAGTAAAACCGTCCGTGGAAACAGCAAAAATACCAAAAAAAATACCGCCCGGTGACAAGTTGCAGTTTCTCAAATCACCACTAGATGGTAGCATTTTACTACTACAAAAATCGCTGAAGTAGTTTTTTTTTATTTTATCTCAATTTTTATTAAAATTACACAAACTATAAGAGTTTGTTATAATCTATCTATCTATCTATCTATCTATCTATCTATCTATCTATCTATCTATCTATCTATCTATCTATCTATCTATCTATCTATTTGAAGTTTTGTATTGTATTTTGAATCCTCAAAGATATAAAACAGATAAAACATATAAAACAGATATTTTGGTCCTCATGGATCATATTAAAATTGATATTAATTAAATTACATGATACTGTTAGTTTGTTTATTTATGTCATTTTCCATAATTCTTTTATTTATTTTCTTATTTGACAAATCGAAATAAATATTTTTAATTTCTTCACCCAGGTGTCCTTCCACTGTGCTCATCAGGGGCTGAGCTCTACATTCATCCAGATTTCAGCATTGCTCTTCACCCCTTCACCACCATTAGTGTCGACTCCATGGAGGGATCTTCCTTTTCATATCATGCATTTCTCTTCAACTTTACAAATAATCACATCTCCATGTGCTAGAATTGCCAAAGACTATATAGTTTCAACTTATGCACATTGTCACATTTCTTTGATCACTCTATTCTAAGTTCTATTGCACGTCTCTAGTGGGAATTGTAGTTTATAAATAAAAACCCTGCCTTGGCTGTTCCACAATAACAGTAAAATATCCCAGATGAAGTGACATCCTCACGATTTTGTTCATCTTGATCATCTACATGCAGTATAATGTATGTTTTAGCTGTAGCAGATTGTTGATATATTTAGTTACATACAAGATACATTTTCATAACCCTAAACCTAACCATACTCTGAAAACTGGAAGAACTTAAAATATGGACGCTGATTTGTATGCTTAGTTACAAGTTCAAAGGCGACTCTACTGGGAATAGATTGGTATTTTCCATAATTGGAAGTTGGCAGTATTAAACTGCAGGTACTCCTAGGGGTTTTGAGGGGTGGGAAAGACAATGGTGTAATCTGATTTTAAAAGTATATTTGTTAAATGGAAGAAATTGCTTTTGGGATATTTTTGACTATTCTCACATCTCATATTATTAACACATAATATTCTAATGTTCTCAGATCTACTCAGATCTTCAGAGAAGAGTTTGGCTTCACCTGGGAAGCTTTGTACATCTGAGTGTTTAGGAGTTTCTGGCTGCTTTATACACATTTCTCTCATTTATCAAAAAAAAAAAAAAAAAAAAAAAAAAAAACGCCAATGCTTGCTCATGCATAAAGAATACTGTATTTAAGTCACTTAGTTATAACTTGCTAAAGACAGAGATAGTCAGAAATCAGAAGGTCTCAGACGTTGTGCTCTATGCTCCATCCGTTCATCCGCCTTCAGTTTGTACTATCCTGGTCACAGATTTATGTAACGCCAGACTACATAATCAACTAGACATAAATGATTTCAGGGAATTTCAGAGTTAATCAAGAATTTTACATTTATTTGCCAGGCAATAATCAATAATCAAATGTTACATTTAAAACAAATAATAGATGAATGTTACATACATGATCAGCATAAAACTAAATAATTTAGCAATACAGTTTACTAAGGAAATGTTAAAGAATCACCAAATTTCCTTAAATACCCAAACCATCGTAAACACTTGTAAATTCAAAGTGATAAAAGCTTTGCACACCCTTTCTTGGGACAGGATGTGACCTAAAAACCAAGTTTCACCTAGACCACCTGGTAAGGATCTTCTCTGGGGCAAACCTTATGTCAGTAGGACAGAATTTACCACATCTGGGGTCTGATCTACTGATATGGGACTGAGATCATTTTTTCAATCACACTGAGACCTTTAAAATAATACTAAACGTGTGAAGGTAAAATGTATACATTATTCAAGTAAAGTAAATTGAATTCTGGGATCTTCTCAGTCACCTTTCCATTATCCGGCCTTCTTCCCAGGAGGGAAAGAGGGGGGCTCAAGGATGGGTGACTGGGCAGCTGAACAAATGGCTTTCGCTCCTCAGATCAAAGAGATCCTCTACTTAGATTAGAAGGTTTATTGTTTTGTTGCATGTTAGTTCTCTGGGTCTGGCCTCATGAAGTTGTATGGCAGTTCTCGGGGTCTGATAACATGAACAGATCTGACCATCCTTACACAGGTAAATAAGGACATTTGTATGTAATTTTGGTTCACATTTTGTTACATACATTATCTCTGAATGTGTAGTTAAACTGAACGCAACATGTGATGCGTAATTCAGGACATAGTGGAATGCAATGTTGTTGAGTTTCAAAATAAGTAGATCAAGATTAAAGCTTAACACATATCTTTTGGTAAATACTTTAAATATAAATGCTAAATGGGACCTTAATGGCAGATCCAGTAGATCATCGCAATTTAACATTGCAAAGGCCTTAAGATTATGCTTGCCAAATTTGGTGTTGATCTGAACAAATCTCTAGGAGGAGTTCCTTAAAATACGACATGTGAAAATGGCAAAATCAACCAAAATTTTGCTCATACACATAAAAATACCCGACTTCCTGTTGGGTGTTCTGAACCACGTGTGAAATCTAGCCAATAGGCAAGCCGTGACGTCATAGACAGGCGACGTCGCGTAAACCAGGAAGCTACAAGATGGCTGTGCGGTGGTAGCGACATTAGCTTCTGCTAGTTCAGGTAAGCGCTTTGAGTGTGTTATCTGTGCAGTCATGAGCTTATATGCAGGCAAAATTCCGTCTGCGTGTCTCCTGCTTGCCCGATTCATTTCGGGGGGGGTGACACGCAGCCGATGTGTTGTTTGCTTAGCTTAGGAGCGTGCTTAGTCGGCTCTCGAGGGTATCGGTTGTTAGCATTTAGCCGTGCGGCTATGCGCTCCCGGCTGCTAGCCGAGCTCCCGTCCCCCGGGGATTGCGCTCGTTTGGAAACGGTTCTTTTCCGGTGTGTGTGACGCGGTGCTCCGTATTCTTCCTCCGAGGTGGGTGAATTTGGGAGCGCTCTCCGAGGTGGCGCTCTTCCTCGCGGCTTTGGCTCTCGATGGTATCGGCTGTTAGCATTTAGCCGTGTGGCTATGCGCTCCGGCTGCTAGCCGAGCTCCCGTTCCCGGGATTGCGCTCGTTTGGTATCGGTTCTTTTCCGGTGTGTGTGACGCGGTGCTCCGTATTCTTCCTCCGAGGTGGGAGAATTTCAGAGAGCGCTCTCCGAGGTGGCGCTCTTCCTCGCGGCTTTGGCTCTCGATGGTATCGGCTGTTAGCTTTTAGCCGTGTGGCTATGCGCTCCCGGCTGCTAGCCGAGCTCCGTTCCCGGGATTGCGCTCGTTTGGTATCGGTTCTTTTCCGGTGTGTGTGACGCGGTGCTCTGTATTTCTTCCTCCGAGGTGGATGAAATTTCGGGAAATTAGGGAAGCATGCCTGGCGGCTGCTTCTTCTCCCGGTGCGGGCGGCGCAGCATTACATGTCTCTCTCTCCGAGGAGGTTGAGCTGGTGGATGCTGGCGAGCCTGCGGACTCCTCACAGCCTGTGCTGTATATGGAGCTCCTTGTGGTCGTGGCACGGGCCGGTCCGAGCTGGATTAGCTTGGCGGTCGTGTGGCGGGAGCAGCGCGCCAGTGAGCTGGTTGTGCGTTTCCTGCACTGTGTCACAGCCTCAGCGCCTCCCCTGATCTGCGCACCGAGGTGTCTGGGTCCTGGGAGGCCCGTGGACGCGCGTGCTTTCCGATGTTCTTTCGCTGTGCGCGAATGTTATTGGAGCTGCGTGGCGCGGCTACGGGACATTGCCGCTTGTGGTAGAGACGCTAGCTAGCTATCTCTCCCCGAGTGTTGCGTCTGTGACGGCCATCGGTTTGCCTCTGAGCGCCGCTTGGCTCTGGTGGGTAGCGCTGCGCGGCAGGTCAGGCTACAGGTTGCTTCCACACGATGAGTGTGTTGCAGGCATACCAGGCTGGCCTGCTATGGGGGATGTTGCGAGCTTCCTTCTGAGCGTCATGGTGTCCCTCCTGGCCTGACCTGGTGACGCTGTGGGTAAGGGTGATTGCTGGCGGGTTCAGGAGGCCGCGGTGGCATTTCAGTGGTAGTTCCTCGCTGCTCCGATGGGGCTGCTCAGCGGCAGCCGCGCCCTGGTACGTCCAGGCACAGCGAGATAGCCCGGTGAGAGAGTGTTGCCACCCGACTCCGCGGGGCGGTCCTAGGGCCCTGGCGACTCTCTAAGCCCGAGGAGGCTGGACGGCCTGAGGGTCGCCCCGCCTGGTGAACGGGCTGTGGTGCGTAGGCCTGATGGCTTGCATTTTGGAGGGCGGTGCGCACCTCATGCTACGGTGCTCGTCCCTCCCTGGCACCGCCGGGAGGCCGGTCTGTCGGCCCTGCCACAGGGTGTTCGACGCTGCCTCCTCTGGCGGTTAACTCCTTATTTCCGCTCGACAGTTCGTTGCGGATGAGAGTCATCCGCCGCCTCTCAGGGGGCTTCGACGGCCGCAGTACGCTGCTCCTGCCGTTCGGGTTCAGGAGGTCTGTCTGTTAGCCCTGCCACGGGTTGTGTTCAGGGCGCAGCTTCTCCAGCGGTTTGCTCCCAGTATTCCGCCCGTATGATCGCTGTGGACGGGGGGTTCCGCCGCCTCTCAGGAGGCTTCAACGGCCGCAGTACGCTGCTCCTGCCGTTTGGGTTCAGGAGGACTGTCTGTTAGCCCTGCCACGGGTCGTGTTCAGGGCGCAGCTTCTCCAGCGGTTTGCTCCCCGTATTCCGCCCGCATGATCGCTGAGGACGGGGGGTTCCGCCGCCTCTCAGGAGGTGTGGTCGGCTGCAGAGCACCGCTCCAGCCGCTCTGAGTGGGTCGGGGGCCAGCCCCGAGGGGTTGGTTCTCCCTGTGGAGACTTTGTCAGTCTTAGGGCTGCCTGGAGTCTCTCGGGGGTCCTGCGTACTGTGAAGAAGGGTTGCGCGATTCGGTTCGCATCTTCTCCTCCCCGGCTCGACGGGGTGTGTCCCGCCCTGGCGGGACCCGTGCAGGCTCTGGTCCTGGAACAGGAAGTGCGCACACTCCTGGGGAAAGGGGCCATCGAGGTGGTTCCCCCCTCAGTTTGCGAGTCAGGCTGCTACAGCCCGTGCTTCGTTGTTCCGAAGAAGGACGGTGGGTTGCGTCCCATTCTGGATCTCTGCTACTTGAACCACTCACTTTTGAGGTTCGGGTTCAGGTTTCTCGTTTAGAGAGGTCGTGTCTCAGGTCAAGTCCAAGGACTGATTTGTCATGCGCTAGATCTGGAGGTTGCATGCTCCCATGCAGCCGTCCTTCACCGCGCACGGGAGGTTCCTGAGGTTGCTTTCGGGGCGAAGCTTACCAATATCGGTCCTTCCGTGCGGCCTAGCGCCCTCACCCCGTGCCTTCACAGAGTGCGTGAACGCAGCACTGACCCCGCTGCGGCTTCAGGGCATCCGCGTTCTGTATTATATCAGCGATTGGTTGATGGTGGCTCGTTAGAGCACCTGGCGGTTTGGCATTGAGGTGCTGTTCCCGCCTGCATGAAGGTACTGGGGTTCGGACTGAGACGCCGGGTTGTGTGTACTTTCCCAGCGCGGAGGGCCACTTTCTCGGCGTGGTGTGGGACTCGGCCGAGTTGCGGGCACGGTTGTCTCCCGCCCGGTTTGTAGTCATCCTCACTGCAGTCAGGAGGGTAGGGGCAGGCCGCCTGGTCACTGTGAGGCAGTTCCAGAGGCTGCTGGGTCTCATGTCGGCAGTGTCCGCATGTGGCCCCTCCAGTGGTGGCTCCGGGGCGGTAGGTTCTCCCCCTGAGGGAGTCTGTGTCGTCGCATCAAGGTCTCACGGTGTGCCCGTGAGCCTTGGTTGCATGGTAGAACCTTACTTTCTGTTCCGAGGCCCCGTTTTAGGGACTCCTTGTCGTCGCGTAACGCTAACGACGGGCGCTTCCATCACGGGGTGGGGAGCGGTCATGAGTGGCCACTCCACCCAAGGTCTGTGGAGCGGCCCGCGTCTCTTGTGGCACATAGGTTGCCGGGAGGTGCTGGCAGTGTTGTTGGGGTTACAACACTTCCTCCCAGTCCTTAGAGATCGCTATGTGTTGGTCCGCTCGGACAATGCTGCGGTGGTCTCGTACATCGTCCACCGGGGGGACCTCCGGTCTCGCCCTTGCGAGCAACGGGCGCAGGGGGTCCTCTTGTGGTCCTGGGACGAACTCCTCTCATTTAGAGCCGGTTACATCCCGGGACGGTTGGATGTCTGAGCAGACGCCCTTTAGAGACAGTGGCTGCCGTGGGACGGTCTTGGCCGAGGCTACGCCTGTACGCTTTTCCCGATTGCGCTGCTCTCGGGAGTTCTGGGAAAGTTTTGCGGTAGGGAGTCTGTCTCCTCCGGTAGCACCTTGTTGGCGGGCGGAACCCTGGTTCACCCGCCCGGTGTTGTGGAGCCTGTGGCCCCTGAGGGGTCTCAGTTTGTAGCGGCTGTTCTCTCTACCGAGGTAGTAGAGGCCCCTCTCCACTCCAGAGCTCCCTCCATGAGGAGGTCGTACGCCGCAAGATGGCGACTGTTCGCGTCACGGTGTGAGCACCATGACTTGGACCCAGATGACTGCCGGTCGGTTCAGTTCTGGTGTTTTGCAGGTACAGTTTGCCGCAGGGTTAACCCTTCGACCCTGAGGGTTTCCGTGTTTGCTGGGTAGGTCCCATTGGTGACACGACTCGGAGTGCCTGTCTGGGACTTGGCAGTTGCCTCGTCCCACCTGGAGTTGCCCCCTGGCATGCCCAGAGTGTTCTTACATGGGGCCGGGTGCTCCCACACGATGTGTCGTGTTACAGGCATTCTGCCCTCCTCTGTTATAGCCCCCGACCAGGGGTTACGAGACCTGGCTGTGTCCAGTGCGAGCACTGGGTGCTTATCTCCACAGGACGAGTCCTTGGAGGTGGTTGGTGCAGTTGTTCGGCTGCGAGTCCTGGTCCCCGCCCCGATCGCGGTCAGGGCTCGCCCGCCGAGTGTGGCGGCCTCTGCGGCCGGGTGCACATGAGTGTCACTCCGGGACATCTGTGACGCTGCGGGTTGGTCCACCCGCTGGCCTTTGTCAGGTTCTATGGCCTCGACCTCAGAGCCACCCCGGGCTCCTCTGTCCTACGTGCTGGTGCCGAGGCCCTCACTCTTTGGCAGGGTCTGGTCAGTGTGGCGTGATTGGACACTCGTTCCCATAGCGTTCGACGCAGCTCGAGTTCCTGAAGGGGAACGTCTCAAGGTTACAACGTAACCCTAGTTCCCCGAGGGAACGAGACGCCGCGCTCCATGCCACACCCCTGCATCCCGCGGCGCTACCTTCTCTCTTTGCAGAAGCTAATGTCGCTACCACCGCACAGCCATCTTGTAGCTTCCTGGTTTACGCGACGTCGCCTGTCTATGACGTCACGGCTTGCCTATTGGCTAGATTTCACACGTGGTTCAGAGCGTGGTCACGCAGGGGCGTTCCCATAGCGTTTCGACGCAGCGTCTCGTTCCCTCGGGGAACTAGGGTTACGTTCGTAACATTGAGACGGTTCTTAGCAACATAAAGAGAGCACAGAGCATGCAGAAGAAGTCATACCAAAATCACAAGCGCAAGTTTGTGAGAGTATGTTCAGTTCAGGCTGGTGACGTTCTGCTCTCCTTCTCTCCAAACAAAAGAAAAACAGGAGACACATTGACAAGTCAGCCCCATGGACCATATCTGTGGCTAGCATCTCTTCCAAAAATGTGAGCACTATTGTGAAAGGGTCAGCTTGAAAGAGGGTCAATGTGTCAAGACTGATGACATACTACAGATTAAAAACGAAGTGTTTAATAAACTCTGTATGAAATGGTTTTCAATTAAATGCTAGATTTAACTGCATTTATTGCATATGTGTTTGTTTATATTATATATTCTGTATTTTATTATATATTTATAATTGTAATAAGTTATCAAATACCAATTGAATTTAATTCTATAAATATAAAATACCATTGTTTTATTTAACTTTATATTTGTTTATTTGACAAATCGAAATGAAAATCCACAGATAAATAAACACTAAACATTTGTTTTTACTGATGCGCCAAGTCTCAAATCAGCACTACAATCTGGCATGAAGCGCAGGTCCGACAAGTAAAAACCGTCCGTGTGGAAACAGCAAAAATACCAAAAAAAATACCGCCCGGTGACAAGTTGCAGTTTCTCAAATCACCACTAGATGGTAGCATTTTACTACTACAAAATCGCTGAAGTAGTTTTTTTATTTTATCTCAATTTTATTAAAATTACACAAACTATAAGAGTTTGTTATAATCTATCTATCTATCTATCTATCTATCTATCTATCTATCTATCTATCTATCTATCTATCTATCTATCTATCTATCTATTTGAAGTTTTGTATTGTATTTTGAATCCTCAAAGATATAAAACAGATAAAACATATAAAACAGATATTTTGGTCCTCATGGATCATATTAAAATTGATATTAATTAAATTACATGATACTGTTAGTTTGTTTATTTATGTCATTTTCCATAATTCTTTTATTTATTTTCTTATTTGACAAATCGAAATAAATATTTTTAATTTCTTCACCCAGGTGTCCTTCCACTGTGCTCATCAGGGCTGAGCTCTACATTCATCCAGATTTCAGCATTGCTCTTCACCCTTCACCACCATTAGTGTCGACTCCATGGAGGATCTTCCTTTTCATATCATGCATTTCTCTTCAACTTTACAAATAATCACATCTCCATGTGCTAGAATTGCCAAAGACTATATAGTTTCAACTTATGCACATTGTCACATTTCTTTGATCACTCTATTCTAAGTTCTATTGCACGTCTCTAGTGGGAATTGTAGTTTATAAATAAAAACCCTGCCTTGGCTGTTCCACAATAACAGTAAAATATCCCAGATGAAGTGACATCCTCACGATTTTGTTCATCTTGATCATCTACATGCAGTATAATGTATGTTTTAGCTGTAGCAGATTGTTGATATATTTAGTTACATACAAGATACATTTTCATAACCCTAAACCTAACCATACTCTGAAAACTGGAAGAACTTAAAATATGGACGCTGATTTGTATGCTTAGTTACAAGTTCAAAGGCGCGACTCTACTGGGAATAGATTGGTATTTTCCCCATAATTGGAAGTTGGCAGTATTAAACTGCAGGTACTCCTAGGGGTTTTGAGGGGTGGGAAAGACAATGGTGTAATCTGATTTTAAAAGTATATTTGTTAAATGGAAGAAATTGCTTTTGGGATATTTTTGACTATTCTCACATCTCATATTATTAACACATAATATTCCAATGTTCTCAGATCTACTCAGATCTTCAGAGAAGAGTTTGGGCTTAACCTGGGGAAGCTTTGTACATCTGAGTGTTTAGGAGTTTCTGGCTGCTTTATACACATTTCTCTCATTTATCAAAAAAAAAAAAAAAAAAAAACGCCAATGCTTGCTCATGCATAAAGAATACTGTATTTAAGTCACTTAGTTATAACTTGCTAAAGACAGAGATAGTCAGAAATCAGAAGGTCTCAGACGTTGTGCTCTATGCTCCATCCGTTCATCCGCCTTCAGTTTGTACTATCCTGGTCACAGATTTGCGGTAACGCCAGACTACATAATCAACTAGACATAAATGATTTCAGGGAATTTCAGAGTTAATCAAGAATTTTACATTTATTTGCCAGGCAATAATCAATAATCAAATGTTACATTTAAAACAAATAATAGATGAATGTTACATACATGATCAGCATAAAACTAAATAATTTAGCAATACAGTTTACTAAGGAAATGTTAAAGAATCACCAAATTTCCTTAAATACCCAAACCATCGTAAACACTTGTAAATTCAAAGTGATAAAAGCTTTGCACACCCTTTCTTGGGACAGGATGTGACCTAAAAACCAAGTTTCACCTAGACCACCTGGTAAGGATCTTCTCTGGGGCAAACCTTATGTCAGTAGGACAGAATTTACCACATCTGGGGTCTGATCTACTGATATGGGACTGAGATCATTTTTCAATCACACTGAGACCTTTAAAATAATACTAAACGTGTGAAGGTAAAATGTATACATTATTCAAGTAAAGTAAATTGAATTCTGGGATCTTCTCAGTCACCTTTCCATTATCCGGCCTTCTTCCCAGGAGGGAAAGAGGGGGGCTCAAGGATGGGTGACTGGGCAGCTGAACAAATGGCTTTCGCTCCTCAGATCAAAGAGATCCTCTACTTAGATTAGAAGGTTTATTGTTTTGTTGCATGTTAGTTCTCTGGGTCTGGCCTCATGAAGTTGTATGGCAGTTCTCGGGGTCTGATAACATGAACAGATCTGACCATCCTTACACAGGTAAATAAGGACATTTGTTTGTAATTTTGGTTCACATTTTGTTACATACATTGTCTCTGAATGTGTAGATAAACTGAACGCAACATGTGATGCGTAATTCAGGACATAGTGGAATGCAATGTTGTTGAGTTTCAAAATAAGTAGATCAAGATTAAAGCTTAACACATATCTTTTGGTAAATACTTTAAATATAAATGCTAAATGGGACCTTAATGGCAGATCCAGTAGATCATGCAATATAAACACAAAGGTCTATGCATTATGTGCTGTATGTGATGCTGTTGCACGACCTTTGCTGTAAAAGTTCCAACAGTTTAATGGAGAGTATGGGTGTGGACACTTCATCCAGGTGTTCAAGAGAGAAAAGGCACTGGGACTGTGTGAGTGTATCCTTGTTTGGAGGAGATGCCAGACCTTAGAGATCACAACACAACTGTGCAAATAGGTGAGATTGGAAGCTACAGTCAGCCATGGTATACTGGTTTGGACACTTCAAGAGTAGATGGAAATCTTTTAGCAATCAATCCTCCAAGATTTTTTTCCTGAATCCCATGGTCTATTGTTGAGCGTAGGTTTTGGAAAGCACACAATTGGCAGAAATGGCTTTAATATTCGTTTTCCAGCCCTGAAGGGGAAACTTCCAAACAAGTATCTTTGCCACTGCGCTTTAAAATGCACATTTTGCTAGGTTCAGACATTTGTCAAGAAGATATTGACCATGCTCATGAGGCTCTTGATCTTCATGTTTGAGAATTAAAATGGGTACTTTAGCAGATTTGCAAAATGGTAGCATGGTCTTGTGCATTGCCACGCATAGCTAAGGCCTGCTCATCTCCTGATGTCTCACCTGAAATAAAATCATTCTACAAAGAAATGACCTCCAGTAAACATCACATAAGGAACTGTGCTAGATATGACAGTGTGACTGCACTTGGAGTGCCAAAGATTAGCTTGTGTCTAAAAATGATATGAACACATTACATGCATTGCTAGATGTACCCGTGACCTCTACTGGCAGCTACTATAACAGAAAAGTTGTCAATGGAGAAGTCATTCACAGCACAACATATACAAAGACAAAGAAAAGGAACAACTCTGTTGTGATATTGAAAGATGGCAGTATTTTTAAGGTTTCATACTGTAACACTGTACAATGAATGATAAATGATTTATACTCAAGAGTTCACAGGTAAATTAGGTTCGACTCTGAAGAAAAGAATATCACTGAGCCAAGTTATAAATAAATTTTAACAGCCAGCACTTTAATTGTGATTTTCAGAAAAAAAACTTTAAAAATAAACAATTCCCACAATTCGAACAGGTACTCTTTCTGTCTCAACTTAATACCACAATGAAATGAGAGAAAGGGTTTGATATTGAGCTCAAGATGGAGTAAACATAAAATAAAATTAAATACAATTAAATAAAATAAAATGTCCCAAAGTCTCTTTTATCTGGTGTGTGAATATAGCTCTCAAACGTGAATAATGTAAATGTTTTTTGTTAATTCTTTCCCTATCCGGGTAGTGTGTAGAGAGTGTGTGAGATCACAGCTTAGCTGTTATATCCCGTGAATCCACAAGGGGGTGAGGGTTCACTCCACATGTGTAGATCAAAAAGGGCTCTGGCTCGCCAATCAAAAGTAAGTCAAGATGCAGAATCAGAATTCAAACATAAAACCCAATCTGCACAAAAATAATGCAGTAACATTAAGCAGATCTCTTAATTTTAACATTTAAACACAGATATTTACCATAAGCTACAAAAAATATCCACCAGTACAAATATAACTCAATGTATGACAATGTGAACATGTAAACAGCTTAAAGTATAAAAATGTGTGACAATATTGTCATATAACATCTTTTTTTTCACTTATTTTTATGTATATACTCATACATGATGAAATCATTTAACCAATACAGACTTATTAGCTTTGTTCACAAATTTTACTCTCTTAATATACATAAAAACACTTCTCAAACCTCATAGGTAACTCTAATTGGGTTTTAGTACAGATATAGAGAAAGATTGATATCAGATTAACTAAAATAGTTAATAAACAAACAAACTCACCAGAGTTCCTTATAAAGAAACACGGTAATCAACAGAAAAAATCTAATCTTTTCACCAGAACTGGGATGCATTTTCAACCTGAATAATTTATATCATTATTAAGTATTTTCAGGGTAGAAAACACAGACTTTGCTCACTTCGCTTGAGTTCAATACGGTATTTTCCTCAAATGCGCATGTGCATGAGATGAATATACCGCAGGGGGGGCAATTAATTTTTACAAGGGTCCACATGAGAAAGCTGAATTGTGTCAGAGGGCCACACCAACGATAATATTTTAGGCATGCACCAAAATGAAAATTCAATTCAAAAGGCAATGAAATCCATAATTTTGTGTGTTATGCCTTTTGTCTCGGCACATCACTGGAAAACTTTCCTGCCTTTTCAAAAACGTCCTCTACAGACGGAGTGCGCATGCTCGGCGTTATATTACTATATAACTATATTACTATATATATATATACTATATATTTTACTATATAATGCGTTATATTTCTTTTGCGTTACTTTTGCGTTACTTGTATCTCTTTCACGCCTTACAGGTGTAACAGGTGTAATATAGATAATTGCCATTAAGAAATCAGTTATATTAAAGCAAAAGACATTTCTTAAACATTTAAAATTATTAGTAACTTCTGAGAACAATAAGATGATCGACTAAATTTTGACCGCAAGGCTGAACACTTTCCAGTTGCACTTCAGGAATGTAACTATCGTTCGTGTATATAAGGTTAAGGGTGGGCTGCACACCGGTGATGTGGAGGGAGAACATACCTTTCGCTGTCATCTCGTAAAACATCGTGCAATTCCGTAAACATTACCTCGTCCTCGTCTACATCATTCTCTGCTTCATCATCAGGTTGAAACATTCTGAACGCTTTTACAAAGTTCGCGCTATTATCAGTGACCGTGGCAGTTTATCTTCCCACAAAGAGCAAATGAGCTGTGAATTTGCTCTCTTTCTCCTCTGTGATGCATCGTACATGTGTCTCCCACGGAAAACTTTTATTCTGAGCAGTCAGTAGAGCTGCAGTGGTGGAAAGTCGGCAAAAGTTTTCTTTAGTTCTGTCTCCATTTCCATATATGCCTTATATGCCCGCCCCCTTTTTTTTATGCTAAATTATTTAACTGAAAACTAACTCGCATCACTTTTTTTTAAAAGTAACTCAGATATTAATGTGTAAATATATAAAGTAACGCGCTACTTTACTTGTTACTCCAGAAAAGTAATATTATTACGTAATGCACGTTACTTGTAACGCGTTACCCCCAACACTGATATTCAGTATACAGTATGACTATTATTGACGATAGGCATAAAGACCACACGTAGGTGAAGATAAGAACAAAGTCATGAGTGAAGTACAGATTTCATATTCAATTATCTTTCCCTGTGTTTTTACATCATGAACATCTATAAGGCTTTAGTCATATGTAGGACTTATAGAACATATATGATTACAAATACATTCATATTATGCATTTTATATTTGTGTTTTTTTGCAGCATAAATGTCCCTCACAATATTCTGTTGGAACATTTAGGATTTACAGCTGTTTTTAACTAAACTTTTCCATATGGGCACACCTGCTCACACACTCATTCATACACTCATTCATACACTCATTCATACACTCATTCATACACTCATTCACACACTCGTTCACAGTGGTTCAGAAACAGCTGAACAATCTGATTTGAGGAGATACTTACATCCGTCTGGATCCTCCTCCTGAGGTTCACTGATATTTTGATGGGAGCAACATCACCTGCATTGATTCTAGGAGGAGCATCTCCCATTTCCAGCTGTGTGTTTCTGACAATCCTGAGAGCGAGCGAGCGAGCGAGAGAGAGAGAGAGAGAGAGAGAGAGACAGAGAGAGAACAGATAGAAAGTGAGAACATTTTACTATGAAAACCACTGGTTTGTTGGATTGCGGTACTGTTTGTTGACCACACCCATTCTGTATGTAAACTGGCTAATTTAGCACACGGTTTGCTTAATGTTCTAGCCAATCATCTATAATAAGGCGTCATCACACGACCTGCCCTGTAGCCTGGTGGTCACGTGGTCGTTTACGGTGCTCAATAAGGTCCTGTAATTATTTTGGTTTTGTTTTTGCCTCCGCACACAAATTTATTTATTTGTGTGTTTTTGTTATGTATTAATTTATTTAAACTGTAAACAGTGCAAAAAAAAAAATAGTTTTTTCCTGTAAAGTTTAAAGAACATTGTATTTTTTTATTTCTTGATTTTGAACTTTAGTTTTTTTTTTTGCTCTTGTTGTGAAGTGAAGTTTGTGTCATTGCTGCTACACTGTGCATCTGTGCATCATTCGTGGCTCAAAGATTACAATAAACTTAAGGTTTATTACATTTTCTACCTCCATTCCTCTGATTATCTCCCAGTGTCCAACTGCTCCATGACTTTGTGTATCAGTCACCTCACAACTATAGGAAAGATTTACCCTAATCTCCTTTCTTTCTTAATTCAATCTCTTAGTTAGTTTCTACTCACTCAGGGTGAAACCTGGGGCTGTTTAGATGAACACAACATTGATTTCCTGGCAGAAATTGAGGAAAGACACACGGTTACTCAGACCCAGCTTCCACCCACACTGGACCCCATGCAGTTTGTGTCATCCAAAACCTTCAATGCAATATATTTATTCTTGACGTGTATAAATGTACTGCGTTAGCACATGAACGAGTGTTCATGTACAGCATACATGCACACACACACACACACAAACACACACACTTCAGGATAAACCAAATAATCACACTTTTAATTACTTAAAAAAATATCCATCGGTTTGAATGTTGTATTATATATTCTCAGAGCTATAAAGCACATCTGTATAGATAAATAGATAGATAGCTAGCCAGCTAGCTAGCTAGCTAGATAGATAGATAGATAGATAGATAGATAGATAGATAGATAGATAGATAATTATATTAAGTATAACAGACTCTTGTACAGTTTAAGTGTAATTTTAATCAGTTAAATTAAAAAACTGAACATCGGCAAATTTTTTTGTAGCAGTAAAATGCCACCGCCTGGTGGTGATATGAGGCATTGCAACTGGCATCGCAAGCGGTACTTTCAATATTTTTGCTGTTTCCTCACGGACGGTTTGAACTTGTCGGACCTGCGCTTAATGGCAGATTTTAGTGCTGATTTGAGACTTGGTGCATCAGTAAAAACTAATATTTAATGTTTTTTTTTCTGTGGATTTTTTTTTTAAATATCCGACTAAAGCAAGAACTTCTTGAATAAATTTGTGATGCGTTTAAAGTTTTATTTTTACTCACTATATATATATATATATATATATATATATATATATATATATATATATATATATATATATATATATATATATGTTTAAAAAAATGGACGAGTTCTCAGTGAATCATGAATAATTGGGCAAATAATAACATGAATGAAATCGTTGTGACTTTTATATATTCTTTATTATATATTTTTAAATTTTATAATAGCTATACTTTTTTTATATATGTAGAATATTGTTAGATACAAGATACATTACTAGATTTATTATTATTATTATTATCATTATTATTATAAAGATGATTATATTGATAATAACAGACTCTTGTACAGTTTAAGTGTAATTTTAATTAAATTTGAGGTAAAATATAAAACAAATCTGGACATCGGCGATGTTTGTAGTAAAATGCTACCATCTAGTGGTGATATGAGACATTGCAACTTGTCGTCGAGCGGTATTTTTGGTATTTTTGCTCTGTTTCCACACGGACGGTTTTTACCTGTCGGACCTGTGCTTTATGTAAAAAGAAATGTTTAATATTTATTTCTCTGTGGATTTATTTTTTAAATATGTGACTAAATGAAGAATGTCGTGAATAAGTTTTTAAATAAAGTTTACATTTTTGTCCTTTTTTATATTTATATTTAATAACAATGGACGAGTTCTGAGTGAATCATGAATAGTTAAGTAAATATTAAAATAATAATAAAAATCGTTGTTACTTTTATATATTCTTTATTATATTATATATTTAAAAATTGTATAATAGATATCCTATTTTTTATTTATGTAGAATATTATTAGATACAAGATACATTGCTAGATTTATTATTATTATTATTATTATTATTATTATTATTATTATTATTATTTTTATCATGATCATTATTATTATTATTATTGTTATATTATTATTATTATTATCAGTGTTAATAATAAGATGATTATATTGTATAATATTATATATATAATATTATATATTTAATAAAATTTGAGATAAAATAAAAAAAATCTGAACATCGGCGATTTTTGTAGTAGGAAAATGCTACCATCTAGTGGTAATATGAGACATTGCAACTTGTCGTCGATTTTTGGTATTTTTGCTCTGTTTCCACACGGACGGTTTTTACCTGTCGGACCTGTGCTTCATGCCACATTTTAATCAGTAAAAACAAATGTTTAATGTTTATTTTTTGGTGGATTTATTTTTTTAAATATCCGACTGAAGAAAGGACGTAGTGAATACATTTTTTAATAAAATTTTAATTTATTTTTTTTATATATTCTTTATTCTATTATATATTTAAAAATGTTATAATAGCTATCCTATATTTTATATATGCAGAATATTGTTAGATACAAGATACATTACTAAAACTTTCTTTCGGCTTCTCCCATTAGGGGGCGCCACAGCGGATCATCCGCATGTTTGATTTAGCACGTTTTTACGCTGGATGCCCTTCCTAACACAACCCTTCCCATTGCAACCCTAATAGCTGGGGTTGGTTCCCTGACCGGGGATCGAACCCGGCCGCTGTGGTGAAAACACTAGACCACCAGGGAACCTACAAAATACGTTACTAGATTTATTATTATTATTATTATTATTATTAGAAAGATGATTATATTGATAATAACAGACTCTTGTACAATTTAAGTGTAGTTTTACTTTAATCAGTCTTTTACTTGATTAATTATTTTTCGCAAAACATTTGACTTTCACTCATATTTTTTTTTCCCATAAATATCTGTACTTTCTACTTCTTACATTTTCAAAAACAGACTCGTTACTTTAGTTTTAATCCATCTGGTGTAAAAGTGTTGAACACATGAAGAAAGGCAGGTGAAAAAAGGCATGAAAGCCGAGACACAAGCTGAAATCAATCAGTAATTAGAAAGCAGTCCTGCCCCGTGTCAGTGAAAATCAATATCAGCTGCTTCAGTCCCAACTAATGGCCTGTATAAAGATCTCATTACCAAGGTGTCACACAAGAAACATCTCATGATGGGTAAAAGTGAAGAGCTCTCTCAAGACCTTCACAACCTTATTGTTGCAAAACATACTAATGGCATTGTTTACAGAAGGATTTCTAAACTTCTGAATGTTCCAGCGAGAACTGTTAGGATAATAATCCAGAAGTAGAAAGAACATCATCTCACCATAAAGCAGCCATGACCAGGTGCTCCTCACAAGATTTCAGACAGAGGAGCAAAAAGAATATCAGAAGAGTTGTCCAAGAGCCAAGGACCACTTGTGGAGAGCTTCAGAAAGACCTGGAATTAGCAGCTACAACTGTTTAGAAGAAAAGCGCCTGCTGCAAAGAAGGGAGACCTGACCCAGCTGAAGAACTGGTGCCCAGTGTCACTACTGTACTGTACTGTACTGTATAGGTATGTTGTTCTCTATTTCCAATATGAAGGATGTAAAAGTAGGAACTCTTAATCTAAATGCTGCTAGAGCTGGTCAGAAAAGAATGGTGTTGTTTGAGTTTATAAAGCTGAAACGGATTGATGTCATGTTTATTCAGGAATCACACAGGGATCATAAAACTGAAGTGGATTGGATGTGCTCTACTAGTGGAGGAGTAGCAATACTCTTTTTAAAAAACTTTCTACCATCCTCTTACAAAATGGAAGAAATAGTTAAAGTTCACATTTTAAAAGAACAAGCAAAATTCCAAAACACAGAAATTAATTTTTTTTTTATGTTTACGCACCTACGAAGGGGCAGAAAAAAATCCTCGTTCTAAACAAAATCAGATCCACTTAAAAAATCATTAATTCAGAAGGTTTTTTGTTTCTAGGTGGAGATTTTAATTGCACTGAAGATGATAAACTGGATAGGAATCACATAGAACCACATATTAGCTTTTAAAAAACACCTGTACAGCTGATCAGAACTTCTGATTTGTGTGACATTTGGAGGAACATGAACACTAAGACCAGGCAGTAAACATGACCCACAGCAGTGATAATGTTTTATCTATGGTGAGACTTGATAGATTCTATGTGTTTAGTTTTCATGCAAATTGTTTTAAAGACTGTAAAATCGTCCCGCAATGGAAAAACTAGAAAACTACAACCCCAAATCAGGAAAAGTTGGGACAGTGTGGAAAACGCAAATAAAAAAGAAAGTAGTGATTTCTAAATTTACTTTGACTTGTATTTCATTGCAGACAATATGAACACAAAATATTTCATGTTTTGTTTGGTCAACTTCATGTCATTTGTAAATATACATCCTTTCCTGTCATTCAGACCTGCAACACATTCCAAAAAAAGTTCATGGAAATCCAGGAAGAGAGAGGGAGAAAAAAAAAAAGGAAAATGGTGCACTTATGGTTCTAGCACACAGATGAAGAACAGAAAATGATCCAGGTTCAGAGGAAACAAGGGGCTCGCCAGTCTCCACCAATGTTGAGCTCCTAGCTGATGGTAGAAACGATTCTAATTCCAGAGCTCCGAGAACTCCTCATCCAGCATCAAAGAGAGATGTCAAACTAATTGGGAAGAGGGAACAAGGGAAGGAGAAAAACAACCATGCGAAGACAAGGCAGGAAAATAATTTATTGCAGTAAATTCCCATTTACACACATTAATATTTCTAATTATAATTTTCAATGTAATAATGTTCAAAATGCATCAACACATTTACTGACACTCAATTTTATAACAATAAATTGCTTCTTTTATCTAAATAATTGCTTAATTTATCTGCGAGCATTCAATTAGCCTATAGCTGATATCAGAGCATGAGACTGCATGGTTAGCAGAACACCACATGACCTATGTTACACACACCACACTAATACGATTGGCACCATTCAGCAACACATGTACTGTTTTATGTTTCAGTAAGTTGAAGTATTTTGAGAAGCAGCAAAGTAAGTGTGGCGTGGCGGTGTTTGGTAAAAGTCGACACTAGTATACAACTAGAACGGAAAGCAGACTACGCCACCCCGTTTCTATAAACGGGGAAATTTAGACTCAAAATAAAGCACAGGTTCGTTTCCACTAAACACAGTAGACGTGAATATAAATACAAAAAGGCTTTTATTTCTTAAATAAGAATAATCAGCTAAAATATAAAAGAACTGTTTACCAGGCAGAAATGAGAAAAGAAATAAAATACTTTCAGGCTGAGGCTTACCAGTAGGGTGGATAGCTGCACAGTGAGTATCTTAAGACACCCCACTCACCCAAGTATGCTCCGCACAAACACCCACACACTCACTAAGTGAGGGAGATGCAATGGACATAGCAAAAAAAAAAAACCAAACACAATCAGGATTCAAATCAAGTCACAGAACAACAAATTAATCAAGGAAGAAACTGAAAAGGATCTCAATAAATACTCAAATCAATACATTTAAACAGGGAACAAAAACTGACAAATCCAATACCAATGGTCACAAAGTAATAAAAATAGCAGCAGAACAAACAGTGCAGCCTTAATATGGTATCGGGAGTAACTTATTTGCCCTGCAGTCCACAGTGACAAAATGCTCGCGAACAATTACCCCCACTAAAATAGACAAAAATAAAGACAAATCAGTCAGAGACACCAATCCAAATAATGCTCAAGGGACTAGATATACATACCCCGAAGTAGATTGTTAAACACACAGGTTCAGTTACTCGCAGTTTTATCCAAAAATCAACGAGCTGCAAATATGCAGGTGTTCCATCAGCGCATACACAAACTGCAATATAATCGAAGCATAAGTTACGAGTCACACCGCAACAAACATTAATCCACTGGAATTAACATACCAGGGGGGTATTCCAGAAAGCAGGTTATGTGACATACCTGGGTATGTTTGAGGCAGTGGCGGCTACTGGTCTGTCAGAGAGGGGAAGCTCATTTTCGGCCTACATCATAAAATTGTCTATTTATTTAAAAGTAAATTCTGCCCTACGTTCCTTTTCAAGAAAATGGTCTGTGACCCTGTCGTACCAACTAGGAGTCTTTTCAAGTGACTTGACCAGTGTCCTCTCAATGGCCAGCAGAGCTAGGCTGCTTAAACAACGCAGCGCAGTTTTTATTTCGACTGAACTTGAGAAATCCGCGATGGGACTGAGCGCGAATAGCTTCAGTGATTCCTTATAGTACAGAATCGCTGTCAGTCAAAAGGAGATGCAGTCTTCGACAGACCCTCCAATCATCACGCAGAAGCTCGAGTCCGGGCCAGCCCACTCCCATTCACCCCAGAGATGCTGAGCGTCCGTGGGCGGGACATAATCGCAGCGTTTATCCAATGACCGTCTAGTTTGAGCGCTGAAAAACCGTTCAAAGCAGCCCCATTGAAGTCAATGGACGCTGGGCTTCAATAGGGAAATGCACTGTGACGCTGCGGGAATGTATGAGAAGGAAATCGAGTCAGCCGACCTGCTATATGTAACTGATTCTGAACGAACTCGTCTTTGAGATGAACGTTTTCTAACGCATTTTTAGTCAATAAAATGTTAATACAATAGTACATATTTGACCATTAATTTTGTGACATTATAAGGGAAGCCGAGCTTCCCTTGCAGTCTTAAAGAAATCGCCTCTGCTGTGGACGTAGAAGCACAAAGGGTTATAAGACCGTGTATTGATGTGTTTGCATACCCTAATGAATATTTAAAAGAGCGTTATAGTTTTTCAAAAGATTTGTTAGTTTATTTAACACGTCTTTTAAAACCGCATATCGCAAATCTGTCAAACCACGGTTCTGCGCTTAGCACAGAAAACATTCTGCACTTAGCACTTAGGTTTTTTGCGTCTGGCCATTTTTTGTACAGTGTGGGCGATTCAGAGTATGTGGGAAAGGCAACTGTGTGTAGAGCCGTTCGTACAGTATGTCTGGCACTTAAACAGTCCTCTGCTTGTTATTAAAGACGAATTCCACAGAGTGGCAGGTTTGTCCTTTGTAGTAAAATCTATGACGCATATTTAATATTTAGTCATTATTTATATCTATACATGTATTCATTATGCGCACACACACTTTATACTTCCATAACTTTCTGTTTCAGGGATTCCAAATGTAATTGGGTGCATTGATGGCACTCACATTCCTATTAAAGCTCCACCAATAAATGAGGGAGACTGTGTTAATAGGAAATCTATTTTTCCCTTTTTAAAATCATCAAAGTCATTACTTTTTCCACTAACTAGGTAATATGTGAGGCAACCCAAATCATTACCAATGGCATGATGCCAGAATTTTCTGCAAGACATCATTATGCCAGACATTTCAGCAGGGTATGTTTTGCTTTATACGATTGTTTTTTTTTTCCTTTTTACTATATTTGTGTTGCACACTTCAATCATTACAGGACAGTACAATGGTTACTTTCTGGGGGACAGAGGATACCCTTGTCTGCCCTATTTAATGACACCCTACCCTGAACCTGAGCCTGGACCACAGACACGGTTTAACCTGGATCACAGCCAAACACGGGCCAAGGTGGAGATGACTATAGGGATCCTCAAATCTCGGTTTCAGTGTCTGCGTGGGCTCCAGATTAGTCCAGAGAGGGCATGCGACATTATAGTGGCTTGTGTTGTGCTTCACAATATTGCCACTATAAGAGGCGAGAGCCACCCTCCTTGTATTGAGGAAGATGGCCCAGAGGAACACCTACAGATTTTAGAGGCCAACAGAGACGGAAGACTTTTGAGAGACAGGATCTGTCAAAATTACTTTTATTAAATTTTTTGCACTGGTCTGCCAGGCAGTTTATTTCTTTATTTCCTGAAAAACAATAAAAGTAAAATTCAATAAAATGTTTATTTATATAGCTTTACACACACACTCACTCTCACACACACACACACACACACACACACACACACACACTCACACAACACTTTTAACATGCAACAGATTCATATTCAGACAAGTTCTCACCTTAAGACGATGCTCCAGTAATTCAATTTCCAGTGCTGCTTTTTTAATGAGGAGAATTTTCTCTTCCATTTGAAGCTGTATAAGGTCCATCTCCATGTCACTTTTTCTAATTTGTTTTTGAAGATGGACCTTATACAGCTCCTTTGCTGGCAACTAGGAAGGTGGAAAAAATGTATTGAATGAGATTGTTTGGTCAGACAATCAAATTCAAATATGGACACCTGGACACAAATTCTTACCCTGCTTAGATTGTGTGCTGAGGTTGAAGGACCCTCATCTGTGGGCAAAAAAAAAATGGGTATGTACTGTGAAGGGACAATGACAGTTTGTTACTCTAATGCAAAAAGGGGCCATACATTATAATGGTATGCATCATACCTCAGTGGATCTACCAGCATTGTCCACTTCTGTCACAGCAGATGTGGTCTCTTCGTCATCATCTTTATCCTACAGGAGAAATATTCAAGTATACATTATCTGGCAAAAAAAAAATAAAAATACCTAAAAGCAACTAAAGGTACCTGACAACAAATCACTTACAACTTTCTGGAGGGTCCAATAATACAATACGTCCATCAGTATCTATAAGAACACACAACCCATTAAATTCTCAATATTATCAAAGAAAATAATATATGAAAAGAGTAACACGTCAGAGTAAGATCACAGTAGCCTATACATCATATACAGTTAAATAAAATAAGCCTACATAAAAATTTATCTTGTTCAAAAAGCCTTTAAGTGACAGAAATAGTAATTTATTAGGAGAAAAAATGAAAACAAATCATAGAGGTAAACTTACATTTCACCATTTTTTCACCATCACTTGTGGTGCATGGTGTGTGTGATGAACTGCCCCCTGGAATGCCAGCAACCACTGGTCGCCCTTTATTAAGGGACAGAGCCAGCTCCTCAGATGGGGTGAGGGGAGGTGGTGGTGGACCCCCGCCAGTTAGACGGGCTTCAGTCTTCTTTTTATTAGCTACATGACAGAATGAATATTCTAAATCCTGTTATAATAATAGTTCAGTAATTGTGTAATGAAATATGACCTTTTTGCAGAATGTTTTTGTTTCATTTTGACTTGGCTTAAAGTTCTTGTGGCTCCAGAAGGATTACACCTTATTAAATAAGAAATATACATTATTATTTTTGAACTAAAGAAATAAATGGCAGGAAAAGTAAACGCTTTCATAGTGATATAACATATTCAAAAGGATGTATAAGTCACACTTCATTATTTTGCATTATAATAAAACGGGAGCCAATATCAAATTTGTAATTTAATACACTCACACATTTACTCTGTCCGGTATTTTTTGCCAAGTCAACTCTCTTGCTTTAGCTGATGCAGCTGTATTGCTTCTTTTTAATATTATTGGCTTAAACTCCTCATAAGCGTGCATTAAAACCTCCAACTCCGCCTCTGTGAAATACACCGCTCTCTTTTTTTCGCTTTGAGTTTCCATGGTGACTCGTGAAATCGGCGATCCATTGAAAATGTCTTTATATATTTACATCAAAACAGGAATCATCCACTGCTTCAGATGTGGGTGTTGCAAAATAAGATTGTTTAGGCTTCTTTATGTTTTTTTATCCAGATGATCCATTGCTGTTTTTTTTTTTTTTTTTTTTAGGATTGACCAATGATATTGCTTCTATTCTTCTTTTACTTTATGTGATTCCACCATCATCACAAGACTCAAGATGCCTTGAAAGATCTCATCTCAAGCTGAAAAACACCTTATCTTCAAAAAGGTAAATTTGGTCTTTTCTGTGACCACCTGTGGTCTGCTTAAAGTCAATGCGTGTTGGGCTGATTGTATTCTATAAAACTAATGAAGCAGGTAAATTGTAGATTTTTTTTTTTTTTTTTTTTTAGGCTGGGACTAACATACAAGAGCACCTTGACTCCAGTGATGAAAGCACACAGCCATACATGCTAACCATGGGTACAAAAAAGAACAGCATTCATGGATACTACATCATTCTTGAGAAGACAACCATATCTTGCAAGTCAGTGAGTGGTCTTGGTGCGTTTGATGAACTTCTTAAGGCTCACTTTGTGTTTGGTGAATCTTACAGCAAAGTCCTGCATAACATCAGTACACACAGCAGTTTTTCAGATTGACATTGGCAAGGTCACAGAGAGTCCAAGAGTAGCTGAACTCAGAGCGAGATTCCTCTAGTAGTTTTGGTTGCATAGGAAAATGATTAGTTGTATTTGTTTTTGTTGTGTGGAAGCACAAATGTTCTTGTTCAACATCTAAAGTTAATTCATGGGCTTTTGCCTGTAAAATCACTTTGACTGAAATGTGCTCAAGCAGATTGCTCTTAAGAATTTAGGACTTGGGATCAGGATTCCGCAAACATTTGAAAAGAGTTCATGAAGGACGTGAAAAAGTTTCTTTATGTGTTGAAGATGAGGCTGTTTTTCATAATGCAGTTGTTGGGTTATACAGATGTGGCTACATGTTCAAGGACAGTTCTTTGCCAGTTCCTAACAAAAACCCTACTGATTTGTGTGCATCAGAGAGAGTACAATTGCAAGCTGCAGGTGTTAGTCAGACTACTATTGATACTTCTGATGTTGGAGGAAGAAGTTCAACACGTCCACAATTAAGCAAAAGAAACAGGTATAAATTGCTTATTTTCAGAAAACACACACATCAAAAGTTAAATTGAGCAGAGTCATTTCATAAAATTGAATACCCTTTCACCAAGCGTAATTCCATATGTAAACCAAATTCATATTTTACCAGGAGATGGGGAATTGTTCAGCCTGTAGAATAAGTCCTTGGGGTGAGGTTTGACAACAGGAAAAACAGGACTACTGGATCTTATTAGCAAGTTGTCATGACAACAAGTTTTCCTATGTTCCAATACTCCAAACCTTACAGAAGATTTTAAAGCACCCAACCACCACACGCAGGTTCAGTCAGGTTTACCTAATAAAGATGGTATTTACATAAAAGTTCATCCCCTGTTTTCAGCTGAAAAAACTGCACTTCAGATTCAATTGCATTATGATGATTTTGAAATGTCCTACCACAAGTTAATTCAGCTCGAGCAAACATACATTTATGTGCACTATTCTATGCCCAGGACAGAAAAACATATGGATTTAATGCAATATTGGAATCTACTGTCAAAGACATAAAAGTCCTTGAGAAGAAGGGAATTGAAGGACCTGCTAGTTTTATGCATGGAAGCATTGTCCAGGTAACAGGAGATGATCTTGTTTTACGTTGCCTTTTTAGATTTGTTGAATCTTTCAGAGCTCGGAATAGCTGTAGGTTTTGTCTTGCTGAAAGGGAAGATTATCCCTAAACAATCAGACCCAACACTACCTGGTGTTTGTGGTGTGAAATGTACATGCTTGTTAAACACTCTGCAGTACTTCAATATACATCAGACAGTTTTTCTGTAGACATAATGCATGAGATTTTAGAGGAAGTTGCTCAGTTTGATTTGAAACGTGTTTTTCAGTGTGTTCAAGCCAATTTTTTGACAGTAAAAGAGTAGGATGGCAGATTACATTCATTTAATTCTGGGTACATGGAGAGGAGAAATCGTCCTCCTGGTGTTAAACTGGATGATGAGAGCAGTGATTTAGGCATAAATGCAGTACAGTGTTGGTGTCTGCTCTGAAATGTGCTCTAATACTTGGTGACACTGTGCCTGAAGACCATAAATACTGGCAATTATTACTACTTTTACTACAAACAGTGAACATTGTATTTGCTCCCATTTTTAAAGGAAGAACTTACTGTGTATTTGAAACACTTCATTTCTGAGCATCGCAGGCTGTTCAAGTGCTTATTTCCAGGAAATAATCTGCTGCCTAAACATCATTTAATGTGTCACTTCCCTCAGTGTAGAAATATTGGGCCTATTGCTCACATGTGGTCCATGAGATACGAGTACAAACACAATTTCTTCAAGACTCAACCAAAATGTTTCAAGAACTTTACTCAGATGCTTTTCAAAAAAACATCATGTAATTTTAACACTATAAATTCAACACTACATACAGTGTCATTTTAACTCTCGATAGATTGGGACCATAAATGATCTTTAGTCGTGTTCAAATCAACAGTAAGTGTTAAATTCACACTGCTGATTTTACTGTGTAGGGTTTCTGGGCTCTCTGGCTAATTTGTGCTCTGGACCCCCATTTTTAGTCCATGTAACAACAATCATTATCAATAAGCATAACACTTATTGTGTCTTCAGTAAGAGACAATAAAGAAATCAATGTGAACAGTTTATTAAATGAACTGAAACTGTGCATACTGTATACAGTACAGCAATAAACACCATTGTATGGTCTCTTACACACAGATCACTAAAACCCTGTCTGGATTATTATTATCTGAGTGATAATAAGATCATATGAGTGAATAATAAGTTAACAGCAGCTCTGACAGAAATGTGGATACTGGTTTAAACAGCGACAGAATCATTCCTGTAATATACAATACAACATACTAACAGATAGATAGATAGATAGATAGATAGATAGATAGATAGATAGATAGATAGATAGATAGATAGATAGATAGATAGATAGATAGATATGGATAGATAGATAGGCAGGCAGGCGGGTAGATAATATTCATTATAACAAACTTTATTACAGTTTAATTGTAATTCTAAATAAATTTAAAATATAATAACAAACTGAACATAAGGGATTTTTGTAAAAATAAAATGCTACCATCTAGTGGTACAATAAGACATTGCAGCAGCACATTTTATTTAATGAAAATTAATTATATATTTTGAACAAAAATAAATATTTTCTTTCATTAATTTAATGATTATCCCTTTTAAATACACTCATATATATTTATAGTAACTGTGATATTTGAATCAATAAAATCAATTTGTCGCCAGGCGGAACTTTTAGAATTTCTGCTTTGTTTCCACACGAACGGTCTTTACTTGTCGGACCTGCGCTTCATTGCAGATTTTATCAGTAAAAACAAATGTTTATAGTTTATTTTTCGATGGATTATTTTTTTAAATATTCGACTAAAGAACGTAAATACATTTTTAAATAAAGTTTTAATTTCGCCCTTTTTATATTTATATTTAATAAAAATGAACGAGTTCTGAGTGAATCATGAATAATTAAGCAAATAATAAAATGAATGAAATCGTTGTTTCTTTTATATATTCTATTATATATTTTTTAATTTTATAATAGCTCTTCTATTTTTATTTATGTAGAATATTATTAGATACCAGATATATTGCTAGATTTATTATTATTATTATTATTATTATTATTATTATTATTGGAAAGATGATTATCTTAATAATGACAAACTGTCGTATAATGTTAATGAAATTTGAGGCAAAATAAAAACTAAATTTTGTAGTAGTAAAATGCTGCCCTCTAGTGGAAATATGAGGAAATATTACAACTTGTCTACAACTTGGTAATTTTGGTATTTTGCTGTTTCCACACGGACAAAGACAATTAAACAAATAATAAAATAAAATTAATGAAATTATTGTTTCTATTCTAAAATCTATATTTTATTAACTATTTTATAATAGCTATCCTATTTTATGTATATAGAATATTATTAGATTCTAGATAATTTACTAGATACATTATAGCAGTTTTTTATATTTACATAAGTATGTAAGTTATATATATATATATATATATATATATATATATATATATATATATATATATATATATATATATAGCTGAACATCAGTGGATTACATACTTATGTAAATATATATATATATAATAGAAGATAAAATAAAAAATCTGAACATCGGCGATTTTTGTAGTAGTAAAATGCTACCATCTAGTGGTGATATGAGACATTGCAACTTGTCGTCGAGCGGTACTTTTGGTATTTTTGCTCTGTTTCCACACGGACCGTTTTTACTTGTCGGACCTGCGCTTTATTGCCCGACAAGTTGATTTATATAGATTCAAATACCACAGTAAATTTGACATACATATAAAATGTTTTAAAAATTACAATAATAAAAGAATATATTAATTTTTGTTTATAAATATATAGAATATTTGAATCAAATAAAATTTGCTCCCGCAAATAAATGCTACTGCAATGTCTAATATCACCACTAGATGGCAGCATTTTACTATTACAAAAATCACCGATGTTTAGTTTTTTAATTTTATTTCAAATTTAAAGTTTTTTATAACCAGTTTATCTATCTATCTATCTATCTATCTGTCTGTCTGTCTGTCTGTCTGTCTGTCTGTCTGTCTGTCTGTCTGTCTGTCTGTCTGTCTGTCTGTCTGTCTATCTATCTATCTATCTATCTATCTATCTATCTAATTAAGCTACTTTTATTGTATCTACTAGGTTCTATAATAATTATTCAGAGGTTTTATAGTAATTATTCAGTTATTTTATTAGATTAATATTAGTTTGATTAAGACACATGCTAGATAAGGTGAATTAGAATATTTTTCACCACATTTTCCCATGGCGACTGAACTGGTAGCTTATAAAAGCTCGTCATCAAACCTGCGTAAGCATGCTGAGGTCAGTTAATAATACTTCTACCTTTCTACACTTCTACATCATTGTTGTACTGTTGCATTGCATCATTGCGGGGCATTGCTAATGTCGGTTAGCATCAGGGTTGGAAATGAATGGGACTGGAGGGAAAATAGTCACTGCACAGTGAAGCTGACACTATTACCAGTGTCATATGAAATAAATGAAAAGTGTTATATTTTAAGAGTAGATCTGCTGATGTTGCATTACTGTATAACCAATCACACACTTTTGTTGAGAATGCAGCTAGAATCCCTCTACTTTATTTATACTGACTATTTTCCTGTAATATCACAACCCCAGTGTTTTATCTACATTTTACCCACAAAAATCTCTGAAACTAAATCAACAACCGATAAACTGCACAGGATCATCTAGTGTTTTATCAGAATATTTCTTTTCTGCAGAAAACCAGCTTCTGGCACTTAAAGGTGTGTATAGTGTTGATGTTTCTGCCTTCAGTGTGTAAGAAAGTCCAAGCACATTATTACTGCATGATCAAATAAACACATATAATGTGATTAGTGTGATCTGAGCAACTTTTCATTTCATTTAGTAAATTATTTTACAGACGGAAACACAAGTCAACATCTGGTAATCTGAGGCCTGAAAAGCAGTCAGAAGCCTCAACAATCATCTGCTTAATGGAGACACTTTCTTTTGATTTCAATGCAGGTATAATTAAAATCCTTTTTGAAATCCACAAATCTCCAAATTTGTGTTCAGTGCGGTGGAAAAAACATTATTTATAGAAATGCTCCAGAACTTAAAAAGAAATAAGAATTGACAGGAAAATACATTTCCAAAGCGGCAATCCTGAATTTGTACAATCAAGTGAAGAAAGATATTGTCAAAGATCTGTACCACATTACTGTTTATTCTGCTACTACAGACATGTGGTCCAGTTCAGACATGACTCTACATGAGCTTTACAGTGTATTACCTCACAGCTGTCTGGACTCTAGAGTCAAAATGTCCAGAGACCATGTTCACCCCAGAAATCAATCAATCAATCAATCAATCAATCAATCAATCAATCTATCTATCTATCATCTATCTATCTATCTATCTATCTATCTATCTATCTATCTATCTATCTATCTATCTATCATCTATCTATCTATCTATCTATCTATCTATCGGGTGGGACTTGTATGGAGTATGTAATGACATCACAAGGTCTGCCCTGCAGCTTTGTGGTCATGTGGTCAGTTACGGGCCTCAAAAGGTCCTGTAATGAATTTGGTGGGGTTTTTTTGGTTTGTTTTTGTATTTACTTGTGAATTTTTTATATATTCATTTATTTCAACCATAAACAGTGTGTTCCTGACCATCCTGAGAGAGAGAGAACAGACAGTGAGAAAAATTTTATTACAAAATCTGTTTCAGATACAAATCTGACATCATATTTATATTCATCTTTAACACTTTTGTTTTGCCCCATTTTCATGAGCTGAACTCAAAGATCTAAGAATGTTTCTATGTACACTAAAGACATATTTCTCTTAAATATTTTAGAGGGGTTTTTATTGTGACCATCCTGAGACACACCTGTGCACTAATCACGCTGTCTAATCAGCATCTTGATCTGCCACACCTGTGAGGTGGATGATTCTCTCAGGAAAGGAGAAGTGCTCACTAACACACATTTAGACACATTTGTGAACAATATTTGAGAGAAATAGGACTTTAAGTCTTAGATCTTTGAGTTCAGCTCATAAAAATGGGGCAAAACAAAAGAGTTGCGTTAATAATTTTGTTCAGTATATTTTATAGTATATTTTATTTCATAGTCCTCTGGGTAATTTTTTAGTTAAAATAGGGTACTATTGAATAGTTAGCAGCCTGAAAGTGCTACTGTAGAACATGAATGTAGAACATTTATTGGATTAAATTTATAGGACATTTTGACAGTGAGATTGTTGGAGTGATCTTGATGGACCGTATTCGCTCTGCAGCACAACTGTATGTGTTGTTATAATATGAAGTTGCACTTAGTGGTGAAAAGATTTCCTCCAAAGGGTTTGGACTGAAGAACACAATGTTTTATGTTGCTCTGTGCATTGTTTATTTATGTCTCCAGTCCATGTTCATTTCTGTATTGTTTTAATTGATACATATGTGTCAATAAAGGGTTTTTTATTAATATTTTGATTCATTCCTTGTTGGATATGATATATAAAAAACTGTAAAACATTTTTTTTGTCATTACGACAAAAAAGTATGACTCTCAACAGGCATTTGTTAAGACCAGTTAAATATATTGTTAGTTTTAATTAAATCCGACACTCCACTGTTTAGCCGCCATTTGCCCCACACGCTCGTTTCACATACCCACTCTTAGACATATCCATTCATATGGTAACATGCAAAAAAACATAAAACAACAAAACTCTGGCAACACAGGCGTGTGACACGTCTAAACACTTGTCCTGTTGAGGGGAGTCGAATGCCGTGTCATGTGATGATGTCATGTGACGTCACTAGCCCACCCCTAGGAAAAACCTGGGCAATACCTGGCATGTCAGGTATCAAAATGCTCGTCTCTCAAAGTACGATTGCATCTTGAGTCTGTCTGTCTGTCTGTCTATCTGTATCTATCTATCTATCTATCTATCTATCTATCTATCTATCTATCTATCTATCTATCTATCTATCTATCTATCTATCATCGATCTATCATCTATCATCGATCTATCATCTATCTATCTATCTTGAAAAGGGCAGCACATCTCCATGACGAGGATCATAGAGTCAGGACCTCTTCCCACTTAACAGCAAGAAATTGAGAAGTTTAGTAGAATTTTTGCAATAAATGAATGGCCACAGTCATGAACGAGAACACAAACTTCTCTTTGTTGATAATTAAAATCTTTTCTGGGAGAGTCTGAGGTTTTTCCGTCCTGAAGTCCTGCACCCCAGCAGAGTTAGAGCTCCACTCCTATCAGACAACATCTCCAGAATGCTGCACACCATCTGACTGGTAAGACATCATGTAAATCACAATTATGATAACATTTATATAACAACCCAAATTGCAACAAGCACACAAAGAGCACATCTTCTTCTGAGTCTGGTTCCTCTCAAGGTTTCTTTTTGGGGTTTCTTTATCTAAGGAAGTTTTCCCTTCACCACAGTCACCCCAGGCTTCATCAACAGGGATAAACACACATCATTTACTTTCATTCTTAAGTTCTGTAAAGCTGCTTTGAGACAATGTGCATTGTGAAAAGCTCCATAGAAATAAACTTGGACTTCTGTTGTGTTAAATGACAGACATGGAAAATAGTTTACAACGTAGTTACAACGTAACCTTCCTTAGACAAGAACATTTCATTTGCTTTATTATATTGAAAATGTGTGACACGCCACAGTATTGTTTTCGTTCTGACTTAATTTGTGATTTGTGTATTTACTATAGAGTTTTGTGTGGATTTTGAACAATTAATGGAAAACACACCAATCTGGCAACCCTGTTCCTCATCAGAACAATTATAGATGCTAAACTATTATAGCGCTACTGCCATTGTGGTAACTAAAACACATCAGAACGAAATATCATACAATCTCCTCTATTTCCTTGCATGATTAAATGTGGAAAAACAAATAAACAAACTGTAATGTAATGATCTATCTTAGCCAAGTTATATTTTTATAATGTTTGCTGTGATTTACTGCATCACAAAACTGCTACCTTTCACTTCTACTGCTTCTAAACACAACTTCTTCACCTGATTGAACAATTTTTGTTCTGTAAATTTAAGGATTGTTCCCATCTATATTAATGAACTGTTCTACTGTGGAAAATCACAATAGTGTGTGTGTGTGTGTGTGTGTGTGTGTGTGTGTGTGTGTGTGTGTGTGTGTGTGTGTGTGTCTATTTGTGGGCAGCCCATGAACATACACAACGCGTGCTACAAAATGAATTGTTGTGTTCCATCATAAATTATTGGATACATAAATATTTCATCCGTTTTGAAATGTTTGATGCTTAGATTAGGTGAAGTGTATGGAAGTCCTAAAAGGTCATGCATTATAATCGTTTTTTTCTTTCATCTTTTGTTTTTTCTTTTCATCGTGATCTCGACATAACAAACGTTGTGTTCTTGTTATCGCTATTTAAGTTTCCATGCACAAATTGTTATGGTTATTATCCATGATGCTGCTGCTAGAACATGCTGATTTTGTGAGTTTACTCCATTACAAAGAAATGAACAGTCCATAGTTTTTATTGTAGGTTTATTTTAACACAGAAAGACAGGATATGAAAATAAATCCATAAAAAACTTTAAAGAAAGGTTATAAATTAATTTGTATTTGATCCCGTACCAAGAATTCTGACTCCCACACCCCCAAATTAGTCCTGTCCCTTCAGGAGAGTGCTCCAATATCAACTCGTGATGTGTATAAAACACTCTGTCACAGAATCAACCTCTTTCATTTAAACCTGTCCAACACCATAGGAAAGAGCAAAGATTTGTCAAAGGACGTCAGGGACGAGATTGTAGACCTGCACAAGGCTGGAATGAGCTACAAGACCATCAGTAAGAAGCTTGGTGAGAAAGAGACCACTGTTGGTGCGAGAATTAGAAAATAGAAGAAATGCAAGAGAAGTCATTCACCCTCATTCTGGAGCTCCATGAACAATCTCTGAGAAAAGTGAGGGATCTGCCCACAATTACACAGGAGGAGTAGATATGCAAAAGCAAACAGGCTTATTTCAATAATACATGTAATAATTATTATAATATATATTAGAATAGTAGCATTTTTATATCTGCTTGGGTAATTATGTCTATTAATAGTTTCCAAACAGGTACACACAGAGACTCGTGAACATGTTTGTTTCTGATAATAATGTGTTTTGGACACATTCTAAATAAGAGATTACTGTGATCCTTTGCCGTGATCCAGCAGTACGTAACGTCCAACACATTCAATAACGAACAGGGCGTGAGCATGAGTGAGAGGTTCATGTAGGAGCGGGGTGGAGTGATGATGAGTCCCAGGTTAAGCTTGGAGCTCCAGAGAGAGCAGAGGCATGAGAGACAATGAGCCCCAGGTGTGCGTGGTTAAACCTGAGGAGAGCATAGGCATGAGAGCCACAAAAGGGGGGCGTGGCAGGTGGATCCCTGACACCTTCGCAGGTGTGGCCATTTTTGGCACTGAGCATCGGAGTGGATGACATGTTTCTTCTGGCTCATTCTTTCACAGAGACAAACTCCAACATCCCCTTGCTGCTGTGTCACTCATTTTAAAATATATATTCAATATTTGTGCTGCAGTGAATTAGACTGTGTATTTACCCTGCTGGTGTGTGTGTGTGTGAGAGACTAAAATTGTCAGTCTGCTGTAAGGAAAGCTGACTTTATCACAGCCTTGGCTTCCCACTATGCCTTCGACTTTTTGGCAGTCACTGAGACCTGGATATCTCCACAGAACACTGCTACACCAGCTGCTCTGTCTTCTGCCTATGCTTTCTCTCACTCATCAAGATAAACCGGTAGAGCTGGTGGTAAAGGTTTACTGTTTTCACGGAGATGGTGTTTCACACCTCTCCCTTTGTCTCACCTAACCATGTCTTCTCTTGAATTCCATGCAGTTTTACTGGAAGCACAGACCTCTGCAGAAGCTGCTGCTTTCTTTCATTATTTATTTTCTTTGGTTTTTGTGTGTGTGTGTTTACTGATTAGTAGAAATACAAGATGGTGTCAAACTCAGTCAACACGTTCTACAGTGGAGTCAGACATAAAAGTAGAACAGGCAAAAAACCTCATTAAACTGTATGTTCAAAACTTGCTTTTATATGATTAATAACATTTATCATTTAATATGACATACACATTTGTCAGGTTTTATTAATAGTAAAAAAATTGGATGCTGTTAATTATGAAGTACTCGTTTGAGAACACTGGGACTTATGATGGTTAGATTGCTAAGTAAAAAATCTAAAAGGTAGGGCACAAAACTTGGAAAGATTTGAGAAAAAACCTTTTTTCAGTACCCACTTTTACATTCGGCACTAGTGAGAAACAGTATCATTGAGTTCAAGAGGGAGCAGTTTCTAGAGAGAAAAAGGCTGACTTTCCTCTTCTCCACAACATCTCCACTACATGCTGTTATTAATCACAGCACTTTCTCTTTTAGTTCTAGCTTATTAAATTGAACTTGATGGAATGCGATTAAAATAATTCCCTTTGCAACTCGTCGTCAACAAGTTTTCCGAAAGTGAAAGTGTTTCTCAACCTCGATTCCATTGTGAGGAGTGGTTAGAAAAACACAAAGATCTTCAACAGCAGCCAGAAGCGGTGAGATTCATGTCCAACAACAAGCAGTGCTGAAGAAAAGTGGGTGAGTTTTTCCTAGAAGCGACTTTCTATCGAAATAATGCGTTTGTGTTTTCTATGTAATGGAGTTTGTGGAAAGACCGCAGGGAAACTGCGGCACAGCAGCCGAAATGAAGGCCAACAGTTTCAGCCCAAATTCCTCAGTTGGATTTGATGATGTTCAGAGTTTATTGAGGAGGATCTGACATGAGAACACCGGGATTGTTTGGTTGTTCCAAGCTGATCCTGGAATTGTTGTAATGGCTCAGGATGATTTCCCTTAAACAGGAGCAGATCATGGCTTTCTCCTGAGAAAATGTTTCACCTCCTTCATTTGTTGGAGTCTCATATTAATAGTTTTACTCGTCATGGACAGTAGAAGAAATAAAAATTTCAGGATTTTGTAGAATAATTTCTTTCTGTAAAGCTGCTTTGCGACAATTACCCATTTTTGAAATACATTTCAAAATATATCTGACAATATATTTTTTATCTTATGGAAGTTTATCAGACCCATTTAAGTGACCCTTTTAAGGGGGTAGAATCAAGTCAGTTGGGTTTAAAAAGCAAATCGTTATTGTTTTGCAAAGACAACAAGCAGCAGAAAAAAGGCACTTGGGTTAAAGACTATATTTGGGGAAATTTTATGTTCAATTCCAGAAAAGAAGAATTGGGTAAGAGAAGGATATCTGGAACTGCGACTGAGGTATCAACACAAATAATCAAAGAGAGCATCTCTGGAGCAGCAGTAATGTACACAAAATGTATGGTCATGAACTAGAACAAGTAAAAGTAATAAGATTTCTAGGATTATGGATGGACACCAAATTGACTTTACATACAAAAACTAGTAGATAAATGCAGAAAGGGGATAAATGTAACTTGGCCGGAGTCAAATGGGGAGCCAGCAGACAATCATTAAAAATGAATTTACTGCACATTGATTAGATCTCCAATGGCATCTTAAGACTATGGCATCTTAATCTACAGTTCAGCCTCTGAAACATGGCTAATAAATTAGACAAGATTCAAACCCTAGCTTTAAGGATAAGTTGTGGAGCATCTCCAGCATGGTCAATCCAAGTGGAAATAGGTGACATACTTGAGCAATATAAAACAGCATGATGAAAGACATCCAGTAAAAAAGGTACTAGAAAACTGTTGGGAATATGAATATTAAAGAATATTAATGGCTGGATAATGGCTGCATAGTAAATAATATAGCACAGAAAATGAGATAAAGGAACCAGATGTGAACATTAGGGTGTGTATGAGTACAGCAGAGATAAAAGATGCAGAACATTTGGGACACAGAAACAAAAGGACCTACAGTATCTGCAATACAAAGAAATGTAGGGGTGGAAAGAACATGTGATTAAATCAGGGAAAAGGACGAGATTATGACAAGATTATGAATTGGCCACACAAAACACTAAACCCACATTTAAACAAGATAGAAAAACACAAAAATAGAAATTGTGAAATATGGGGAATCCTTGAAACAGCGTCCCATATATTATTAGAATGCAGTGATATAAAATACTATTCACTTATGGAGATACTAGAAGGACAAAATAATAGAATTAACAATGAATAGTATATACAATTTATTTATTCAGGTATTATGTGTGTTTTATTTTGTTATTGTGTAAGTTTTTCATATATACATATATATATATATATATATATATATGTGTGTGTGTGTATATATATATATATATATATATATATATATATATATGTGTGTGTGTGTTTGTGTGTATATGTATGTAATTCACAGAATGAAGTATACACCAGCAGTTTCTGGAGAAAAGGTCACCTCACAGTTGGTGTCAGGAGCATTGATGTGAGGATCAGTTTTCTGAATGTGATCAGCTTTACCAGATTAAAAACAATAAAGAACAACATTCAGAACTAGATGAGGAAAGCAAATAAACATGCTTGCTGTAGAAGCAGATAATAAAAAAGCTGGTTGGCCACTGACATCACACTTATAAACTGCATTAAACAAATCTTACCAAGTGCAATCATTTAGTGAAGCTTAAACTTCTTTACACAAAATACTGTATTTATTCAGTTTATTTTCATGTTAAAAATCAAATAAGTGCTTCTGGTTTGATTGTTTCTGTCATTTCTTGTTTAAAACATCCATAAGTGCCTAAACAATCCAGATATTCAATATATCTCGAATGAAAAATTATACTGTTTATTGGTGTTGTGTTTATTGCACACCTCCTGTCAGTCTGTGTTCAGATGAGGAATAAAGATGTTAGAAAATATGTGAGAATCAGTAAGACATCATGAGGATCAGCTGGTTTTAGAAAGATTTTCCCCAGTTTTAACTGCATGTTGTTTTGTGTTTTCTAGGAATGTGATTGATTCCAGCAGAAGAGATCGGCGTCTTCAGGACTCTGCGTGTACACGAGCATTGAAAATGGAGATCCCTGATCAGGGACAGATCATGTGACCTCACCCTCAAAAGACTGGTAACCTGCCATGTTCTAGTGTTTTACTAATGAACTGTTCATATCTGTAAATCTGGAGACATTTCTGAGAGCTTCATTTCATATATAAACTTCACCCTAAATACATTTATTACACAATTAAACACACGTCATTGTGCACAATTTATGAAACTCTCACAACCAAGAACCATAAACTCATTGTCTAATTAAAGCTATAAGACACAAACAACATGGATAATCCTTATAATATGTGTTATAAATGAGTGTTTAAGCAGCACTGGAGATTCTCATTACTGACCTCAGTTCAGCTCCTTTTCAGCACAATCACAGAAACCTCAGAGAACATCACCTCAATTTAGAACATCACCTCAATTACAGGAACCAAATCAATAAGTGCTGTTTAACTCCAATCCAGCAGGAGCAGTTACAGTGGGCTGGAACTGTTTTCTACATCAACTACATACTATCAATTATAATCTTATCCAAACTAAATCTGTGTTTTATCACCAGTTTTAAACCCATGCTCCACTTCCTGCTCTACACCACCACTGCATAGGGACTTTTTCAATGCACTGGATTTTGTATCCTGATTTTAGCAACAATGAAATTCTGTCTCATGACCATTTTATAATTTTCTACAGTAAACTACAGAGAGAAATCACACTCACCAGTGCCCAGCTGTGTCTCCATGAAGAGTGATCAGTCTATGGAGAAACCTTTGAGATTTAGCACTGGAAACCCCTCACCTGGACACAGGTAACATCCCATAATTCTCCTAGTTAAAGTCACAGTTAATGGCTGCACTACACCGTCATTAGCAGCTGTTTAGATTTATATTATAGTTACTTGGTCTTTAGTGATTCTACAATACTTTCAGTAAATCCTTAAGATGAACAAGTGTAAATATTTATTAAAGTCACAATCAATTACACGTAATGTCTTAAATCCTAAAATAAAAATACTGATATAAACAACAAAAAAGCTACAGGAAACATCTAAACACTACTACTTAAAGGTGTAAGCAGTATTTTTGGGGATCAGAAACCCTGACTTAGTGATCAGAATCTTCTGTAGATCTTCAGATTTTAGCAACAATGAAATTCTGTCTCATGACCATTTTATAATTTTCTACAGTAAACTACAGAGAGAAATCACACTCACCAGTGCCCAGCTGTGTCTCCATGAAGAGTGATCAGTCTATGGAGAAACCTTTGAGATTTAGCACTGGAATCTCCTCACCTGGACACAGGTAACATCCCATAATTCTCCTAGTTAAAGTCACAGTTAATGGCTGCACTACACCGTCATTAGCAGCTGTTTAGATTTATATTATAGTTACTTGGTCTTTAGTGATTCTACAATACTTTCAGTAAATCCTTTAGATGAAAAAGTGTAAATATTTATTAAAGTCACAATCAATTACACGTCATTGTGCACAATTTATGAAACTCTCAAAACCAAGAACCATAAACTCATTGTCTAATTAAAGCTATAAGACACAAACAACATGGATAATCCTTATAATATGTGTTATAAATGAGTGTTTAAGCAGCACTGGAGATTCTCATTACTGACCTCAGTTCAGCTCCTTTTCAGCACAATCACAGAAAACCTTTAGAACATCACCTCAATTACAGGAACCAAATCAATAAGTGCTGTTTAACTCCAATCCAGCAGGAGCAGTTACAGTGGGCTGGAACTGTTTTCTACATCAACTACATACTATCAATTATAATCTTATCCAAACTAAATCTGTGTTTTATCACCAGTTTTAAACCCATGCTCCACTTCCTGCTCTACACCACCACTGCATAGGGACTTTTTCAATGCACTGGATTTTATCCTGATTTTAGTACAATAAAATTCTGTCTCATGACCATTTTTATAATTTTCTACAGTAAACTACAGAGAGAGAAATCACACTCACCAGTGCCCAGCTGTGTCTCCATGAAGAGTGATCAGTCTATGGATCTTCCTTTGGGATTTAGCACTGGAATCTCCTCACCTGGACACAGGTAACATCCCATAATTCTCCTAGTGAAAGTCACAGTTAATGGCTGCACTACACCGTCATTAGCAGCTGTTTAGATTTATATTATAGTTACTTGGTCTTTAGTGATTCTACAATACTTTCAGTAAATCCTTTAGATGAAAAAGTGTAAATATTTATTAAAGTCACAATCAATTACACGTAATGTCTTAAATCCTAAAATAAAAATACTAATATAAACAACAAAAAAGCTACAGGAAACATCTAAACACTACTACTTAAAGGTGTAAGCAGTATTTTTGGGGATCAGGAACCCTGACTTAGTGATCAGAATCTTCTGTAGATCTTCAGATTTTAGCAACAATGAAATTCTGTCTTAAAGCCATTTCTATAATTTTCTACAGTAAACTACAGAGAGAAAACAGAATTGATTCAGAATGAAAATCAGCATTTTCCTCAACCTAAACTCCCACTTCCCAAAACCATGTGAGTAGGTGGAAATCTTCATCAGAAGATGATGTGAGACGAGAGATCAGAATTTCAGCTTTCATTTCCTGAAAGGTTCGGTGCAGTGTTCTAAGTGATGTAACACATCTAGATGTAAAGATCAGGAACTGAAAGCTGGAATTCTGATCTATTGTTTCATTTTCATCTTTACTCTCAAATCCAAATGTCTTCAGTGTCGAGCAAAACCCAAAGAACTGGACTTCCTGTTCCAATACTTTTGGAGGTTTGTGTAGGAAGAATAGAAAAGTAGGAAAAAGTGTGAAATGAAAACAGGAGCACATTTAATTCTCCAGGTGCACAATGTTGGAGTTGTATTCAGCTCTGTGTTCTCCAAGTGTTCCTGCTCTCACTACAATTATTGTAGTACAATTTGTGTTCAGGTTTAGACTCCAGTATTAAAGTGAGGAACGTTGAGATCTTTAACACTTGTTGTTTTGTTCCCAGTGTTCTACAGAAGGCAGGAGACAGAAGAGAAGAACATCATCACAGCTACAGGGTACGATCAAAACCAACACCATGACTGTGACACTGACACACTGCTATTCTAAAGCTCTCTGCTGTTAGTAACTACAGAGTGATTAGATGATAGAAAACCTCCAGTAGAATAAAGTAAATCCACAGTGAGAACATCATAAAGATCTATCTAGCAGGAAAAATGTGAACTTCTACTCTAATCATTGGAGCCCATGTCTCACCATGTCTTCCTTCTTCACCCTGTCACAGACACGACCCAGAATCCACTGCTGCAGATGAATTCCAGAAGAAGTTCAAGTTCAATCTGATGAAGAAGTTTCAGTGTTTGAATGGATTGATGCTAAAGCAGGAAAACCGAACACTCCTGAATGAGATCTACACAGAGCTCTACATCACAGAGGAGACAGTGGAGACGTCAATAAAGAACATGAGGTGAAACAGATCGAGGCAGCATCCAGGAGGAACCCAACTGAGGACACACCAATTAAATGCAGTGACATCTTTAAACCCCTACCTGAACAAGACAAAGCCATCAGGAGAGTTCTGACAAAACCCTTATCTGAACAAGATGAAGAACCCATCAGGAACGTTCTGACTAAGGGAGTAGCTGGAATTGGAAAAACAGTCTCTGTGCAGAAGTTTGTTCTGGACTGGGCTGAAGGGAAAACAAATCAGGACGTCCACCTCATATTCCCACTTCCTTTCAGAGAGCTGAATTTGATGAAGGAGCAGAAACTGAGTCTGGTGGAGCTCCTTCATGTGTTTTTTAAGGAGATGAAAGAAATGGACATTTCCAGGTTGGAGAAGGTTTTGTTCATTTTTGATGGTTTGGATGAGTGTCGTTTTCCTCTGGATTTCCAGAAGACAGTGAGAGTGTGTGATGTAACTGAATCAGCACCAGTGCATGTGCTGCTGATAAACCTGATCAAAGGGAACCTGCTTCCCTCTGCTCTCATCTGGATCACCTCCAGACCAGCAGCAGCTGATCAAATCCTCTGAGTGTGTCCATCGAGTCACAGAGGTACGAGGGTTCAATGACCCTCAGAAGGAGGAGTACTTCAGGAAGAGGATCAGTGATCAGAACCTGGCCAATAAGATCATCACACACCTGAAGTCATTAAGAAGCCTCTACATCATGTGCCACATCCCAGTGTTCTGCTGGATTTCAGCTGCTGTTCTAGAGAGAATGTTGGGTGAAGCAGAGAGTGGAGAGATCCCCAAGACTCTGACTCAAATGTACACACACTTCCTCATCATTCAGACCAACATCATAAGAGAGAAGTACCTACAGAAGCAGGAGAGCGATGAAGAAATGCTTCTCAAACTGGGGAAACTGGCTTTCCAGCAGCTGGAGAAACAAAACCTGATC